>NC_056728.1:394402766-394702766 GCF_019279795.1 Protopterus annectens
ATTTGATTCTGTCAAAAGGCTGAGGCTCCGCCCATGGGAAGTTACAGTGCAAACTTCCTGAGCTCCATTGCAATGAATGAGTGAATTGATAAAGGTCATGTTGTTGAATATGTCAGTGCAGTTTTGTGAATTGTAGACCTCACTTAAAGTGGCAGCAGACCAGCCCACCCAGGTACATTCTGGGTAGTCAGTTAAGAAGTAATAACAGTAAAATTAATAATAATAATAATGACAATGATGATGGTGCAAGCAAAAAACTGGAATGACTTTGACTCTGCTCTTACTGTGTTCTCAAAGATGTTAATGCAGTTTATTCATTGCCTTAAATCTTTTTCTTTCTCATTTTTTTCATTACTGCAAGTTGGCTCCAGTTTTGTTAGATTGTTAAAGTCATGCAAGAAACATTAATTTATTTAAAAGCACAATAAAATATATTGTGTGGTTTTAGCTTGCTTATAAAAAGTTATTAAAGCTTCTTGCCTGACCTTAAGCTTTCAATTAGGTTGTTTAGGATTATTATTATTTTTAAAAGTTGCCCAGTTTTTGTTGCACTTTTGTTTTATTTAATTGAACAGGCAAAAAAAAAAAACAGTACAGCAGGTTTAGCATGAAAGTGGTAAACCACTTTTTCTCACAGTTCTTATTTATAACTCAAGACCTTATAGCTCAAGGGATAAAGCCAAAAACGTAAAGGGTAGGGTAAAAGGTCAAAGGTCCAGAATCAGGGCCAGATTTAGTATAATTGTTCTTATATGCTTATTTGGTACAACAAGAGGTCCTGGTCAAAGCAAAGCCCAAAGCACAAAGTAATATTCCTTAACGCAAATTTATTGTGGAAAGACAACAAGCGTTTTCGCTACTCCAAAAGAGAGAAGCTTCATCAGAGAAGTACAAAAAGGGTGCCAAAACCTTTTTGAACCTAAGTAGCAGTTAGTACATTACATCACTTCCTTTCAATAAAATAAGACAATACACTTAAAAGGGCAATACCAAGTGAAAGAAACAAAAATACATAGTAAAGCAACTCATCAGTTAACAGTAACACAGTTTATATACATAGAAAATGTTTGAAGGTAAAATTAGATAAAGAGGTTTTTAGTAGATGTAAAAACAATATTAATGAAAGTTGCCTAAGCAACTCACATCCAGTGGATAATTAGATCAAGAGAATAAATAGTAAAACCATAAATTTTTTTAAAAATATAAAAGTAACTATTTGTTGTTTTGTAATAAGGTTAAGCTAAGTCAGCCCAACTAGTAAATAAGGGCAAACAAGAGCTGAAAAAGTGTTCTCAATATAAGCATCATCTCAAAAATGCCTTGAGTTTAAGAACAGGTGCAATATTGCAATTCTCATTTAAACCCGGGTTATTAAAGGCATCAAGTTTCAACTGCCATTCCAATTCACGGTTTTCAAGAACCAGTGAAGTAGGGCCACCTCTAATGGATACTGGTACATGATCAATGCCCATAAATGTGAAACTGTGCCCTGGGTTACATGTAACGTGCTTAGCTAATGCATTTTCAGTTTTACCTTTTTTGATGGCGTAGCAATGTTGGTAAACATGCTCCTTAAATTTTCTGTCGGTTTTTCCGACATAGAACGCAGGGCAACACACACAGAAAGCAATGTACACTATAGACTTTGTTTCACAGTTAATTTTAAATTTGATATCAAATTTTCTATCCCTAATAGAAAAGGTGGAACCAACACGAATTACATTACACCAGTTGCACATTCCACAAGAAAAAGTCCCTTTAAGTCTATTATAGGGATAAGGATGTGAATAAGTATTCCTCTGTAACAGTTCCTTTATGTTCTTTCCCCTTTTATAAACAACATAAGGTCTAGTACCTAATTTTTCTAATAAGAGTGGATTACTTTCAATGAAAAAACAATTTTTCTGTATAATCCTCAAAATCTGATTAGAATTACTGTTGAAAGTGGTGATAAAACTCAAAGGGGGGATGGTCAAGCCTTGTACAGTTGTTAACTCAACTGTTGTACCTAGATTACTCATCTCTTCTTCATTAACGACAAGGGCCTGTACAGTTGTTCCTACTCCCTTCTCACTGTTGAGGAGAGGCTTAAAATAGCCATTAGATCTCTTAAGCTCAACCTCACTGAATAGAGTCTCAAACATAACCTGAGGGTAACCTCTATTAATAAATAGTTGTTTCAAGAAGTTACACTCAGAAATGAAATCGGAAAGCTTACTGCACATCCTTACTGCCCTCACCAGTTGACCTTTAACAATAGCTCTTTTTTGTTTGTAAGGATGAGAGCTAGAATAGTGTAAAAAGGAATTGCAGTAAGTAGCTTTCCTAAAAATGGAAGATTGAAGACTAGAAATAGTTGAATCTTTAGTCAATTTCACGTCAAGATAGTCAATGCTTTCCTTAGAAAAATTATAAGTAAACTTGAGGAAAGGTGTAGTTGTATTTAAAAATCCACTAATGACTCTGCTAGTGTGGCCTCACCTTCGAAGAGGATGAAAACATCATCCAAAAATCTTGTGTAATAATGGATGTGTTTCATCCAATCTGGGTTGTTGAAAAGGAAGTTTTTCTCCCAGTGTGCCATAAAAAGGTTGGCAACACTGGCACCGCAAGGTGAGCCCATTGCCACACTTTGAGTTTGCAAGTAGATAGAACCATCAAAGGTGAAAAAGTTAGACGTGAGAACTATATCTAATAGTTCAGTGACGTTGTCGATCTCAACCTTAGGTGCTTTAAGTTCATTAAGGAGTACACAAATCCACTCAACCACTTCTTGGTGAGGGATTGAGGTGTACAAATCGACAACGTCAATAGTGAGAAAGTTGTAATGATTGTTAAAAGGAATACTATTAATATTGGTCAAAAAAGACCAAGAGTCCTTACAAATGCTGGGTACCAGTTTAATGTATTTAGAGAGCAAAAAGTCTACATATTTAGAACATGGATAGGTCATAGAAGATCTTCCATCTATTAACGCTCTCATAGGGGGGTCACTACTATTCTTGTGGACCTTTGGTATTCCAAACATTACCGGTACTTTTGGTGAAACAATATCTATATATTTGTATGTGTCCACATCAATTCTTCCCAAAAGGTAAATGTCCCTAAAGTAACCTCTAAGTCTATTTGAGCAACTGTTCATTTCATTCAGTGATGCTGGTCTATAAGCTTGAGAATCAAGAACCTCAAACATTCTTTGAGTGTACTGATCATTTTCAAAAATAACTAACCCACCCCCTTTTTCCGGTTTATTTATATATATATATATATATATATTTATATATATATATATATATATATATATATATATATATATATATATATATGTGTGTGTGTGTGTGTGTGTGTCTGTGTGAGTCAGCATGTGGCATAAATGTTGTCAATGGTTTGATGTGATTCATCCCAATTAAAAGAGTATGGCAAATATGAGGGAAGTCCACCAAATAATGACTAGAAAATCATTTATTATTGAGCGCTTTCATCTCGGATGGTCCCAAGACTTCATCAGAATAAAAAAGCACAAAAACTCCAGATTTTTTATATAAGACCAATTAATGTATGAACAAGCTAATCATCATCTTAATTACACCAATTAAGCTGTTTTTTCTTTTAAAAAACTCAGTTAAAACTTCACTACAAAAACATTTCTACCTAATTTGTGCCCTCTGTTTTAAAACAGGGGCAATGGACAGAGTATCATTTAAACCAGGTTCTGTAAAGGAATTCAGTAAAAATTGCACTTTAAAAAAACAACTTAATTGGTGTAATTAAGATGTTGTTTAGCTTGTTTGTACATTAATTGATCTTATATAAAAAAGCTGGGGTTTTTGTGTTTTTAATCTGATGAAGTCTCGGGACCATCCGAGACGAAAGAGCTCAATAATAAATGATTTTCTAGTCAGTATTTAGTGGATTATTTACTGTTCCCCAGGTCAGGCTTTGGACACAGTTTTCCTGTTTTGTTTTCATGAGAGATGCCCTTATATAGCCAAACTGAAAGCAAAGCTCTCATCACCCAAGACTGTACTAGACAGTCAAGAGGAGAAGGTAAACACTTGCACCACACCACACTCATTACATAGTCCCTCAAAACCTACACCACCAAAACACACACACAGAAACACAAAATGCACACCTACATTCATGGAAGGTCTCAGTAAAAATCTGCCCAAGAAACAGAGACCTCCAAAGCAGAAATGCAAGCAACCTCCACCTCCCAACACAACCCAAATGACACATAGCCCACAAACTCAGTGTGCCACTCAACCACAGGCCATAAGGCATAAAGCGTACCCAATGCTCTAGTCATAGGTGACTATAGTCAGGCACACTGATGTTCCACTCACCAGGCTGAACAAGAAGTTACTGTCAGCTGCCTGTCGAGTACCATGATCCGCCACATAATGCACGCACTCAGGTCACTCCACAACAAGTACAAATATGACTCTGCCATTGTCCATGTTGGTGTGAATAACCTGAGATGTACCTCCCTGGACTACATGAAAAGAGACATGGAGGAGGTCTCTGATTTTGAAACCCAGGCAGGTATGACCCTAGCCCTGCGTAGCATCTTGCCATTACCCAGAATGATGCCACAGTACAAGGACAAAATTATTGATTTCAACAATTGGCTAAGCTTCTGGTGTCATTCTAAGGGGATCCAGCATCTGTCTGCCTGGGATGATATGATTGACAGACCACGATGCTTTGCCAGAGATGGCCAGCACCTGTCGCCCTTGGGATTCTGGATACTAGCTAAGGCTCTTGCCATCCCTATAGTGCCTTTTTTAGGCAAGGTTCAAATGACAAATTCACCACTGTAACAGGTACAAGCAAGCAAAATCTGAGAGTAATGCTACTCAATGCTAGAAGTCTAAACCTCAAAATGCACTCACTCGAGGCACTCCTTAAAATGGAGAGCATCGACATCTGTGCAGTGACAGAGACCTGGTTCAAGGCTCCAGAGAGTACCCCTGTATTACCAGGCTATAATTCCTACCACACCTTTCGGCCACCTAACCTGGACCGAAACACTAAAGGCAGAGGCGTGTCCATATTCATTAAGGATATCCACACCTCCAGACTAGTTGCTCAGCATAATGCATCCTTGATTATCCAAGTGCAACTAACTCTGGGCAAGACTGCAATCCAAATTGTAGCTTGCTAAAGATCCCCCACCATGCCCCAGGATTCCCACTCCTCATTTCTTGATGCACTGGAAAATATTAGGGTACAACCCAACAACCTAATAATGGGCAATTTCAACTACCCCACCATTAACTACGGAAACTACTCATGTACCATCTCTTTTGCTCAATGTTTTCTGGAATTCATAAATCCCAATGCCTTGGAGCAACTTATCCACACCCCTACCAGGGGCAACAATATCCTAGACCTGGTCATTACCAACATGGGCGAATGGTGTTCCACACCAGAGGTCAATTCCTTGTTGGTCAGATCCGACAACAAGCTAATTACCCTAGACATCCACATCCTGCCCCCACCTCCCATTAGGGAAATCGTAAAAAATTTCTCCTAAGCCAACTTTAAGCTTATTAAGACAGAAGTGGAAAAACTTCCTGACACCCATGCAGATGGACAATAGAGGTATGTCTGTGGAATCCTATACAAATGCACTTTATAAGCACTTACACGAGTGCATGGATTGTGCTATCCCTAACAGAACCAAGATGCTATCCTCCCAAAAAAAGGAAGCCAATCTGGTGGTCCCCTGCCATAAACAAACACTACAACAGAAGAAAGAAACTGTTGCAAAAAAAAGTAAAATCCCATGATTGGAGGAACTCCCTGGTCAGCCTCAATAAGAAGCTGAGATCCCTCATAAAATCCTCCAAAGCTAGTTACGAAAACAAAATTGCCACTGATTCTAAAGACACCCATAAAGCATTTTATAGCTATACCAAGAATCTCAATGGCAACACTCAGATCTGCTCTGAGTTACAGCACAATGGCACTAAATATACAGAACCAACAGATATTGCCAACATCCTGGCAGATAGGTTCAGTGCTAACTTTACCCACCCCCTCACCCCCTAAAGGGCCCATCTCTATACCGGAAGAATGCAAATTCCTGTAATCATGGCTGCACAGGTAAAAAACATACTATCCAAAGCCAAGAACAAGGCATCCATGGGACCTGACAACATCCCAGGGTGCTTTCTACATGAACTACAGAACGAACTGGCACTCCACCTAAGTACCATGTTGGATCATCGCTTCACTTCAGGTTTGTGCCCACTGAATGGTGCACAGCGATAGTTATCCCACTCCACAAAGGGGGAGTCACCATGGACCCTGGGAACTACTGCCCCATTAGCCTGATGAGCTTGATCTGCAAGGCCATGGAATATATCATCATGAACTTATAAACAAAGACTTTGGTAATCTCCAAAATCTGGACCCCACTCAGTTTGTGTTTGTAAAAGGAAAATCATGTCTCCTAAACCTGATAGACTTCTTTGAAGCAGTCACCAAAGCCGTAGACGAGGGTAAGGTGGTTCACACAGCCTATCTAGATCTCGCCAAGGCTTTCAACACCATCCCCCATTCTGGAATTATAGATAAACTCACTAAACTAAGTATAAATCCCTATGCCACAAGATGGGTTGCAAACTGGCTCACTGAGAGAACCCACACTGTGAAAGTAGCAGACTCCAAATCTGACTTTAGACCAGTAGCAAGTGGAGTACCACAGGGTTCAGTCCTGGTTCCTCTCCTGTTTGGTATCTACTTCTCTGATGTACAGGCTAACACAGAAGGTCTTTGGCTAATGAAGTTTGCAGATGACTGCAAAGTAGGAGCCATAATTAAAACTCCTAATGATGCGGGCATCCTACAAAAGGGCCTCACTGAGACAGATGCCTGGTGTCAAAGCCATGGCCTCAAGCTCATTGCCAAAAAGTGCATTGTCATCCCCTTTCGTAAAAACTATGTACCCATGAACTACCACATAGGTGGTAGTCTACGTAACACTGAAAGTGTGATAAGAGACCTTGGGATACAGGTGGACAGAAGTCTCTCCTTTGATAATCACATTGCCACATTAGTCAGGAAATCCTTCTATGTGGCACACCTCATCACAAAAGGTTTCTCATCCAGAAAGAAAGAGGTTATTGTTCCCCTCTACTCATCACTCATTAGACCCATTATGGAGTACAACACCCCTTTTAGTATGTACCTCACAAGACAGCTACAACTGAAAAGGCCAAAGAAATACCTCACAAAAAGGATTACTGGCCTCAAACATATGCTCTATACAGACCGTCTCAAAAAACTCCAGCTTTACTCCATCGCATACCACCTACTCAGTGGCAATCTCTGCCTAACATACAAAGCTATGTTAAGCCCAGAGCTGTTGGACATGCTCCACTTAAAGAAATCCCAATCCCTCCGAGCTACATGCTCTAGGGACCTAAACCTTGTCACCACAATAAACAGAACATGCTGGAGGGATAGATTCCTGTCCCAGAGACTTCCCATACTCTGGATCAAACTATCTATCTATATCAAATAAAGCTCTTCATTAGCACTCTTCAAGAAAAATCTTGATGATTGGATGAGAAATAGGAAATTCACCCCAGGGATCACTTCTGTGCCTCTGCTTGACAGGGGCACAGGAAAATAATTTTCATGGGTGGCGAAAGCCAGGGTACCTTTTTGGCTAGGCTTATGTAGGCCCCAGGGCCGATAGCCTAGTACCTACCTATGAACCTATGAACCTATGAGCCTGTGTCCAGGATAACCTTTTCCGCCTTGTTTCTGCAAATATGAGGGACGTTTTACCAGATACATTGTTGGAAATATATAAACCCAGAAAAGGCTAAGGTGCAGGACCAGAGGGCACAAAAGGAATTAAATTTGGCTGTAGGTGGAAAGTTAAATATGTTTGATACTGTGTCTTCCCTAAACAAACCAAAAGAGGACAGTGTGGAGACAGACAGGGGATGTCACATAATACAGAAGACATTAAGTGAAGAGGTGTAGAAACTCAGGTTAGATATTTGTAATTTTTTGTCACGAGGTGTAATGGTCATCAGGAGTCACTTTTGAGGCACCAGGGGATGAACATATATTCTTTAGAATCAAGATGAATAAAGGATTTTAAATGAAAATGACAGTTAAATGTTTGAATATGGCCCCATGGGACTACAAGGAGCATAATATAATAGCTTCTGTTTATTTTGGTAGCAAGTCAGTGTAAAGGATTTTCCCTGGAATAGTTTGTTGATTTTATTTCTAATTTGGGCATGGCACTATTGTCATTTTTTTCTTATCCAACAAACAATCCTGCTAGTAAAACTGATAGCATGTTTAACATTGTTTACTCTATCACTAACTGTTTGATAACTACTGGTATGCTTTATGTTATGACTTACTACTGCTTTAACTTCACTGGGGACATGCAGTTCAGCTTTTTTTTCATACAAGTGTCATTTTGATATATTTATGTCTTTTTCTACTTTTCCTTGACTGTTTCCAGAATTTTGAGGAGTTATTTTCTAAAGTTTTTAATGTACCTCTTTTCTTGAGGCTGCTATTTTAAGTGTCACTGTTCTCATTGGATTTGTGTCTTTTTTAGTTGTTTCTGAGTTAAATATTTGCATACAGTTTATAAACGTATGTTTGAGAATATACATACATATATATGTTTGTATAGGGGGTCATTCAAATTATATCATGATTTTCACTGCAGGACAAGCTTGGACAAAATACCTCACAAAATGCAAAGCTATAAGTGAGATTTTAGTGTCTGAATGCACTAGTATACATAGTAACAACGTAG
Source organism: Protopterus annectens (assembly GCF_019279795.1). Taxonomy (NCBI): domain Eukaryota; kingdom Metazoa; phylum Chordata; order Ceratodontiformes; family Protopteridae; genus Protopterus; species Protopterus annectens. Next base: position 394,411,570 of record NC_056728.1, read on the forward strand.
TGAATGGATCGTTATGATTATGCCACTGAAATCAGGGAAAAATAGGTTTGATAAACACCTTTCTGACAATAGAAACGTGCTTAACAACAACAACCCTAAGTGCTGTTAAGCTCTTGTCTCACACTACAACATTAACAGCACTCAACAGACACTACAGAACAAAGGTGGGAACCACAAAGAGCTATAAAACATGTTCAAACACTTTATTCAGTTTTTTTGACTTAATAAAGAGTTTGCTATGTTTTAAAGTTCCCTGTGCCTCCCATTGTTGTACTGTAGTTACCTCTTTCTGCATGGAAGCAGTATGCATGCGTTACAGCTTTCAAAGCTGTAAAACACAACACTACTATACTTTTTCTGTGACTGTTGCAGTACATAGGAGAAGGTTAAATTCCATACACTTCAAAGTTTAATGATCAGGTCATTTTAGTCATAACCCTACTTGTTATGTGTTCTTGACATAAGTATACGCAATAATTGTGGTCTGTGTCCCACATTTCCAACACATTTTCTCTCCTTTTCTGCCCTGTTTTGTGGTTTACACTAAAGACAGAAGCTCCAAATGAGGAGCTTTCTTTTGCTTATAAGTTTTAGGCCTCATCTTCCTCATGTTATACATGCTTTCTTCTCCATCCATTGACATGTGCCATCTGTAGTGCATTACCCTTAAATTTATCATTTTTCCTTTGTTTTTCATTAAATCCTGATAAACTTTACCACAACACCAGTTACTTAATGCTATCCACTTATGAAAGAGATCAGCTGTTCTTTCCATCTTGTCATCTTTCCATATTCCCCATTCCCCTTTAAATTTTCAGTACCTGATATAGATGGCTGTATCTTCACCACTCAGTTTCTCTTACCTCCAGGCATCTTTCTAGTCATCAGACTCCTTTCATCCCTGACTTCCTTCTAATTTCTTGCCATATCACTAGTTTCAGGCTCTTAATACCCACTGCTTTCCATTCTTGTTCTTTAATTCATTCCCAGCTGTTATTGTCCTGCTTCCCCATCATATTTCCTCACTTCCCCAGTTACACATTCTATACTCCTTACTTTCATACATATTTATTTACAATCAACACAGCTCTGTCTGCCCTGTTTTCATTTTTTTCTTCTCTACCAGTTGATTTCATTGCACTGCAGTCCAGTCCCTGTAGAACATTAGCTCTCACTACAGATCCCTTAAACCATTCTCTATTTCTTCAACCTGTACCTGTTTTCCTATAATTTATGTTTCATGGTATTTCTTATTTAATATGTGATGTTGCATACCTTCTGTATTTCCACCGCCATACATATATATCTATGCTTCACTACTGTGTATGCAATGCAATGTTACCGCAGTCAATGTTATCAGAACTATACTATCTCTCTAGCTCCCTAGTAATGAGTTTCCTTCAGCTTACCATCCCATGAGATGCTTCTCAGTTTTAGAACTTATTGTAAATAAGTTTTCTTTTGACTTTGCTAACTCATCTGCTTGTGATCTTGAATGCATCCTGTATATATAAATATTGCAAATAGTAGCATCTCTGTCTTATCTATTGTTCATCGAATCTAATAGAGGAACCTCACAAATTTTACTTTTTATTCATAGTAACTTCAGTGATTTTTGTACTTCAGCTTTTTCATCTTTATTGCTTTCTTCCATACTTGTTGTACTGTCATATACATAAAAATACTTCTGCACTTCAAAATGCTCCGTACTCAGTTGTCTTGTTTTATCATTTACCCTTCGCGCAATGTTATATAACATAAATTGCAATTCTGTTTGTGAAGCCATCTTCCTGCGTTGTGTGATAATTTAATGGATTAACCAAATTTGTATATATTTTATTGCATGCAATGTCTATATTTGCCTACAATGTTTTTCTATAGTTGTGTTATTTCAGACATAGCTTGGGTCATGACTGAAAAAGGTCCTTGGACTATTGCACCTGCCCAGTTATCAAGTGTAAAAAATACATAAATAAATGATTTCCATTACTGTTTCGCAAGCTATCAATACTCATTACATCGTACCAGTCACTCTTCTGTATTTATGTATCTCAATTGTCAGTCCGTTTTTCCTGTCTGTGCAACAATCTTCTGCCCTTTCCACTTCAGTTCTAATTCTTCAATGTGTGAGTCAGTCTTTCATAACCCACTCCTTTTCACCCATCAACACGTCATCATCTACAGTCTACAAATATCTTCCTTCTCCAACTCTTATCACTGTCACATTTATATTCTCTCTGAGCACCGGAAGCAGAATCTTCACTGGTTACAGGACAAGTGTTAGAAATAGAAGAAAATAAAACTGGCAGATACAAAACACTAAACAAATCATTATAAGGTTCTCTTTCCACATTACAAAATATTTTAACGTTTAAGGAACCCATTTATTCAAAGAAGTTTACTTTACATTTTAGATGATATTGTGATCAGGTTATAATTTTTAGCAGACTTGCCGAGATATCAAGTATTTAAAAATAAAAAGATGAAGCACCTAGTATCCTTTATCACCTGCAGAAACAGTGCTAGAGAAAGTGAACATTTTTCCCATCTCCTTTGCAACTTTTCTGGTGACCTCTCCCTTTATTGATGAGTATTTTGGACCTGAAATACGGTGCTGTAGCCTATCTGCTTTATTGAAGTCTCAGTTCTATTTCCTGTAAAACTTCCATAATGAATGGCAATGTTACAGAATCAAAACATCTGTGTTGCCAAATAAAACTAGTCTAAAACCTTTAACCCCTCCCAAGCAGGTTTGTCCAAATAATAGTAGGGGAAATTATCTGTGGGCCTTGAGAATGGGCTATGTGTAGGCTTTCACTATGAATTTTGCTTTAAGAAAGGAAGCAAAGTCTTTGTTTTGATAATTCTGATTGTATTGGTGAAATATGTCATCCATACATTCAAAATAATGAAATGTTCTGTTAGAATACATTTTTTCACTAAATATCATCAAGTAAAAATAAAAGTTTTGCACAGATTATATAGATTTAAATGCTGAAGAGCTTTCTATGGGGAGCACCATGTCATATGAGGCAATTGTTATATTTTTAGACAACTGATTCAATACTTTATGAAGTTTATTCACAGCCACTGTGCCTGTATGTGGTGTTTATTCACCATTCAGGCAAATTCATAAAGATTGCATGGTGTTAAAAGTGGATAAACATATTAGCAGATTTGAATAAATACATTTGCTTTCAGGGAGTCTATGTGTTTAGAAGTACAAATATAAAATAAGCAATACAATGGTTTAACTGCAGCCACAAAAATCCTCTTACTTCATGTAAATTTAGTAAAAAAAATGAATTCTTTGTGTCCAGAAATTTGATTTCTTCCTTACTGCAAGTATATCAACGTTTGGAAAATATGGAGTAGTGTTTTTGTTCATATTACTAGGGAAGAAGCCTTGAAGTTACTTCACTGTTTTATTTTTCCTAAAGAGACAAAAGATAAAACAGCAACAAAATGAGGGAAATTCAGTAATTTTATGGAAACTACAGATAACATGTTGCTTATTTGATATTTTTGCTTTATTAGAAGCACAGTGTCCCAGAGAGACCATAAATTATGTTACTAAACTGAGGAGCAGAGACAAAGGTCATAAACATTTGTGATATAAGACATGATAAAACAGAGAGCAGACTTTTTAAAAAGAAACAGACCTAACCTTATGCTGAGCAAATGAAATTAGAAACATAAATGAACACGATAAACTGAACCATGTGAAGATGTATTGTAACACACTTGACACAAGAGTAAAGATCATGCCATTGAAGTTCAGGTCTCAAATGAAAGGTTTGGCTATACGTCTGGTAGAACATCATGACTTTCGTTTAATAATTGTTATATAATTTTTTCTGGAAGTGGGTATTTTCTAAGCTCTGTAAATATAAAGACAATTTACAGATCCACCAGTGTTACAGTACAATGATATGACTAAATGTGTTGTATTGCTGGGAAGTATCAGTAAACAGAGTATGGGAACAGTGATCCTACTAAATTGTCGACAAGCTGTAAGAACAGTTAATAACATTTCTATATCAGCAGCACAAAAGAAATATGCTCAGATACAAAATTATTTGTTATGGATTATAAATGGATGTGAGGAATTTCATAAAAGTTTTATATGGAAAAGAAGTTCAAGTGGAAACTCCTCACAAAACTTTGTTAAGTATATTCATAAATGCATCATATAAATCACCTTTAGATTGTATTATTGTTTAATCTACAAAAGTATGATCCGAATGTGAAATACAGGCCAGTAAGACAAGTAAGCAAAGCTTCTACATTGCACTATTTCCTAGAGAAGACTAATGAATGAGTGAAAGAAGAATTTGGAATTCCATGGCCAATGCTGCAGTTACTAGCAATGCAAGAAAAAGTAGAGCTGCACTAAAACTGATTTAAAAATACAGCCCCTAATCAAGTTTACAGTGAAAGATGCCAGATCTACTGGTGTATGAAAATGAAGTCCTGGCTATGATGCTCAGGCATGTGCTGGAGCTGGCATGGGGAAGGAGGGGAGCAATGAGACTTTGCATGATCATTTCTCTTCAAAGGGAGTGGGGCAGCACGTCCAGGCACACTCTATGTTGTTGACTCACAGGTGGTGGCAAGTGATCACACTAGGAAAGTATAGTTTTATAAGGGATGGCAGGGATGCTTGATTATGTTATAAATGGCGATGTGGGTACACATCTCAAAAGAAAATTGTTTCCCAACCCCTTGGACCTGCACAGGCAGGAATTTGAGACCTATTGAAAAAACCACAGCCTCTCAAAGTGGCAATAAATGTTCTCACTCCCAGTTTACTTGATCCTTTTCCAAATGAATACATGGGCTAAAGGGCTTTCACTCAAAAGAATAATTACTCTACACAAGATGACCAGACCAAAAAACTCTTTAACTATCCTTGACTTATACAACTATAACACAGACACAGCTTCCACCTTCAAATACATAGTATTATGACTTGATAAGTGTATAAACTTCTATTTCCAAATAGACAGAGTGAGAGCAAAATAATCCTCTTCTGGACAAAAATAAATAAATCTTCTCTTTTCTGTCTCAACCAGCTAGAACAGCCATCAGCAAGAGTTCTCCTTTCTCAGCTAGAATATGAACTACCCATTTTCACATCTACCTCCAAGAAAAATACTACCACACTCCAGACAATCTCCCATAGCATCTGCTGATTCATTATAAACTCATCCCTCAGTAAGCATCACTGTATAACCCTAGGAAAAAAATCTGACTACGCAAATGTAAAGTTCTATCCTATTGTCAGAATCCCATATGTACATAATAGACATTTACTCCCTTTGCAGCTAAACGTCATGAAAAAACTCTGCATACAACCTGAGTCACTACCCACAGCTGCATAAACTCTCATTACCCCCTAGAAGCAAACTCCACATCACTGCATATGCTTTCTCCTCTCAGGAACCTACTCTTTGGCAAGCTCTCCCCATAAACATTAAGGAAATCAACACTTATTCCAAATTCAGAATACAATTCAAAACGTACTTCTTCATCCAAGCCAAATGCCCCGCTCCAGTAAAGGACATATCACCTAACATAGTATCCCTATCCCTATCTTCCTTCCATGTATCTTCTGTTAGAATTACTGAAGATTATACAATAATAGCTCATTACTATTCAAAAAGGTGCATGCTGATTAGACAACCCAACCAGATTGCTCATTGTAAATCAAGCATATACCAATAGAAAAAAGTCTGGCCACTAAAGTACTATTCAGCAGCCTGACTTCTACTGGAATATGCTATGGAGGGACAGTGCAAAAAAAGAAGAAAAATTGTGTATGCTCAGAAAAATAAAAGAATAGAAATGTACCCAATTATACTTCTTTTTTTTGCTGTTCCTCTGTAAATCTCAGCAAACTTTCATACCTGTCAACTGTCCAAATCTTCAAAGAATATCCACATTTGTTCCTCATAGCAGCAATGAAGATTCTCCTTCTCCATTGCTCTCTTAAAAAAAAAAAAAAAAGATATAGACAGAGATTCTCTGTTACTTTTATTCAAGAGCACAGTGGTGCAGCTGTAGCGTTGTTGCCTCACAGCAAGAGGTTCTCCCGTTCGATTCTCAGCTGGAGCATGGAGAGTGCCTTCTGTGGGGAATCTGCATGTCCTCCCCGCAATTGGTACATTACAATCACACCTCACCACTCATATATTGATATGCAATCATCTTAAGCCTGGCTGACATACTTTTGCTGATATGAGAATGAATGGATACATTATCAGCTGCCATATAATTGCAAGTACTACAAGTGCGTAAATGGGCGTGTCTTCGCTGAAGGTTGAACGTCGAGCTGGCACCTCGGCGTTCATGAAAATCTACTGCCAATCATTAGCGGACCGAAGTTCCGCTGTGGCAACCCCTAACTGGGAAAAGCCGAAAGACAACAACAACAACTGAATGTACTGTGCAAGTGTGGGAATGTAACTCCCATACGCGTGCACAGTACATCAAAAATCGCAGCAGAATGAAAAACAATACGGAAGAACACTACGGCACCATTATACAAAGACATTATTCAAGTAAGGTAAGCAATTTCTTTCTTAAATAATGTCAATGTATAATATCAATAACCCATTCATTGGTGTGAGTATATCAGGATTTCCCCATGGTTGGCTTTGTTGAATCACTCAGGCTTTGCCCTCAAACCACACCATCCATCTGGTAAATTCTGAAATACCCACACCCACTTGTGCTTAACTCACTCACTTTAGAAACTAATGTGTGTGAGTGTGTGTGTGTGTGTGTGTGTGTGTGTGTGTGTGTGTGTGTGTGTGTATGTATATATATATATATATATATATATATATATATATATATATATATATATATATATATGTATATGTGTGTGTATGTATGTGTGTATATATATATATATATATATATATATATATATATATATATATATATGTGTGTGTGTGTGTGTGTGTGTATGTGTGTGTGTGTGTGTATGTGTGTAGATAGATAGATATACATTGTGCATTGCACTGTGCTTGTTTACCAAAATGTACATATATGGATTTCCTGTGTAACTGATTTAAAGTACTCAGTTATTTCTTATATTTATGCCTTTTTTGTTAGTAAAATGTTTTGCATTTCAGCTGGGAATATTAGTCAGTATTGATCAGTGCACAACTACTGTAAACAAACATAAATAAAATAAAGTAAGCAAACAAATAAATAAAGCTTTATAATGAAATGATGGCCTGAGCAAAAATCAGCACTAAAGAAAGGAATCCGGAGTTATTTTTTTTTCATTAAAGAAATAAATTAATTTCAAGAGTTTAAGATCAAAGTTAATATAATAGTAACTCCCAAGCACAGATGCCCAATGATTGGCAGATTATATGAATCACATCTGGAATAAGTAAAGGTCGGTCAGAGTGGAAGCAGTAAATATCTTAACCAGGAATGTCAGCTATGTCAGCTAACAGAATCAGTAGCATAGAGTTATACTTGTCTGCAGTACATCCTATACCAGCATTGCAAAGGAAGTGATATTGGCATAATCAGTACCAGTGCAGTGCACCCATGGCAGTCACAGATCATCCACGGAGGACCCATGGCAGTGCCAGATCATCCACAGAGGACCCATGGCAGTTCCAAGTCATCCACGGAGGACAGGGGGCATAATTATTTTATGCTCAAAAAAGCTATGTATCTTAAATGTTCATACTATTATTGAAGTTCCCTGAAATGATTACATCGACAGACACATAAAAAGCAGAAGGGATTAGTGATTTAAACTCTGCATTATAAAGATGGTGGGGGAGTTTCAGCTGTAATATCTGACACTGATCTCAAATACAAAAGTCATGAATTCAGAAGATTTGTGCACAAGAGGGAGCTGAACTGTAAAAGGTCCAGTCAATACTACCTACAGCCCAACTGTCAAATGTAGAATACTATCAAGCGAGTAAAAAAATCTCGTAGGAAAGATGCATTACAAAAGCTATGAGGAGATTAATCTCCCAATTTTGGAATACAGGATTACTGCACTGCTGCATCTTATTCTCTTACCCGCGCAAGTGCTAACACAGAACGTTAAAAAAATAATTTACCTACATATTCTACGTTAGAAAAGCCAGAGAAATAGGGGTAAAGAAATCAGAAGATTACTACACATATGTTGGAGACGAAGTAAAGATGCAAAATCCATTGAAAAGGTTGCAGCCCAGAGCTGCATTTGTTTTTATGATACTGCTTTTTCTGTTTTTACTACGTCTGCTTAATTTGCACATGATAAAATGGTTCCAGATTTATTGTATATTTCTCAGATTATTTTGTTATAGGTGGATAACACATCTACATCTCATGTTGTATGCTTTTGTTATTTTCTCTGAGTTTTCTAAGAGATTCTGAGAGGCAGAATTGAAAACAAAAAGTTCTAATAAGTAGATGCATGCAAGAAATGGCCCTTAATATCATCCAGAAAAGGCTAGGGTCTGATCAATGCTGTCAAGTAATGACTGCACCTTTAACTACACTCCTAAAATTGGCATAATCTGAGCCAGACTCATGATGTTGAGGGATAAAGCCTTGACTATGGCACAGCTGACCCTGTATTTAATTAGCTGCTCCGATGCCTGAAGGAGATGGGCAGCTAAGATGGGAATATATAGCCAATACCTGAGGGGTATGTGGCTCTGGTTTGCCACATGAGTGTCACATAGTATGAGCACTAGGTGTTTAGGCAGTGAAGTTCTGAGCTGGTCAAATTCACTTTACCACAGTGCACTCACACTAAGCAGTCAAGGGGAAAGTAGCTCGCAATGGCACACTTCTCATTAGGAGGTAGAGATCATGGGCTCAGTGGAGCAGCCAATGGGGAGTAGATATTTCTTGCAGAACTTGGAAGGACATCCCAGAGACCAGCCAGTTAGCCTACTATGCACCACATGACTCTCAATAGGAAACAGATATGGCAATTTCTGGGAAGGAACAAATGAACCATAGGGTTCTCACATAGTCCAGGAACACTGGGCTTGTATACTGCCAGAATGAATGGGTAAATTAAGTAATGGCAGAAGAGCCAATGGGCAAGGGCCTATTAGCATCCTAAGTATCATACCCCCACTTACAATAATGTGATTAACCAGCTTATATACTGTTTGTGTTAGCTCTGAGACCTTGTTTTCCAAGAAAATACCAGCAATGCTGTGAGCAAACACATACGTTTCTTTCACTGTTTCATGCCAGTACTGAGCAATATGGATCCAACTGGATTAATACCCAGGGTCACAGAAGTGTGCATATTTTCACCAAATATGTCAAGATACTACATTTTTTTCTCATCTGACAAAATGTTTACAACCACTGTTTTGCTGAACTCCTTTCGAGTAACTAAGTTTATAATAACAGGGCCAGCCTGTGGGATCTTATAGTGGTATTCACACTGCTTCTGCATACTGACAGTCTATTGAACTTCTTAGAAGATGGGGGCTGTGAATATGGATCTAGAGACAGGTGAGTGCACACACCTTGAAATGATAGGATTAATGGAAGAACAGCTAGTGGCTTAGGTATCTCAGGTCTCAGAACTACACAAAGTTTTACAGGACAAGTTATATTGTAGTCAGCTTGAAATAGTATTTCTTTAATTTTAAAGTCATTCTGAAAAGAGACATATTCTTTCTAAGACCATATAAATGAGAATTTACCCACTTGAGTGGAATTTAAACAGGGTGGTGCCATAGCTACACTTGATTCCTGGGCATCCAAACCATGAAAACCAGTATATTACTGACTGAGGGAGATGCAGAAACCCAGGCACTCCCTTGAGCTAGTATCAGTATTAATACTCATTCAAGTTCCACCCTAGATGTCTGTGGACTACAGTGCAATGTGGGAGAATTCTTTTTTTGAAATCTGGAATCTTCAAGTATGAAGTATCAATTAATCTGCTGAGCTGTAAAACAGTGGCAACACCAGAGTAGTCTGAAAAAACTTTTTACTGTACGGTCAAAAAGGCACAACTAATATTACATATTAATATTTATGCTCTTCCTCAGATCAGTGTACACAGAGAAAGCCACAATTACATGTTCCGGAAATAACACACAATGTTAGACAATCACCATGACAAGTCATTAATTTCAGCAATCTCATATAGCCACAGTGATTGCTTAATAGAGAAAACACACTTCAGTACATTTGCTATGTTACCATTAAATTCACACTTCCACATCGACTTCACTCAAGCAGTTTATGGGAAAATTTCTCATCATGGACTTCTCTTGGCAAATCTACAACTCAAGAATGTTAAAATGACAAACACGATCTGTTATATGCCTCAATATTCATGTTATTGTCTCTAATATGTTATAAAAGTTAAATATGCAATGGTCCCTAAATTTTTGTAATACGGAAAACGTTACAATCACACCTCACCACTCATATATTGATATGCAGTCATCTTAAGCCTGGCTGACATACGTTTGCTGATATGAGAATGAATGGATACATTATCAGCTGCCATATAACTGCAGGTACTACAAGCTAAACATTTAACAATATGGTACAATATGGTTTGAGTCATGCTTTTGTTGCTGTTGAGTGCATTTATTAACTGTAGCAATGTCCACTCCTTTACATACCTGAAATGTAGGTTCCTATCCACTACATCAACAATGTAATCATTAGTTAATAACAAGGACTAGCTATTCCTTATAAGAGCTTTAGCCTACCTACTAACAGAGGAAAACATGAGAATATCAGCCTCTCACTAGTAGAATTAATTTTTTCTGTTGTACTTTGCATAAAAAGCATCAAATCAAACAATATGTGTAAACCTTACAATTTACACAAATTTCTCATCATGGTTAGAAAATACTTCTTCACAGCACAGCTACCCTTCAAGATATCTTTTCATGGTCCAAAAAAGTTATAGCCATACTTTCTCCCATCCTTATTAATCCCATCATTGCATATAACCCCCTCCCCCACTGTGTATGTATATCACAAAGCATCTAAACCAATTTGAGATACCACAACATTTCCTCACTGAAAAGATCTCACATCTTAGTATCCATAGCTACTCTGAGATACTAAAAGCTCTAACCCTCTACTCAGCCTTGTATAGGCTCCAGAGGGGTGATCTTAGCTTAACTTACTATGAATGACATCACACTGTCTAAACACCTTCACATGTATAGAACCAGTAGTAAAGCAACCCCCACTCTATACACTGAAGTCTGCACCTCCTCAATAACAATACAAGCTGATGTGACAGGCACCTAACTCACGATATCCCCCATTTCTGCAAAAAAAATTATGTTGCATATCAAGCAGACTGGATGATAGAATGGGTGGTCGCAGATTTCCAACTGGAATAAGTTGAGGAAATCTCTTTAAATGGAACAATGTTAATCCCCCTGCAATACTGGACAATATGGCTGAGTTTCTCAATGGTTTCCTTGGATGTAATCTTAGTTAAAACCTTTGAACCTGTGAATCTTTCTTCAGTAATGCCAGCAGCAGTTTCTAAAACCACCAAACCTAGAAAACCCCTATCAGCAAACTCCCTTTTTTGTACTATTCATCTTTTTAATCATTGTATTAAATTCAGAAGTATTACATGTTACATGAAGAATGTGACCTTTAGGAACATTATTCCTTAAATAGTTGGGATGTGCAGTGCTATAATTTAATAAGTTATTAGTAGCAATAACTTTGCAAAACAAGTATGACTTGAGATGAAAACAAGTTTTGTATAAAACCACAACTAATAATTACATTTTAATTCAACCATACTTATATTCAGAAACTATATTTGAAAATAATAACTAGCTACTACAACAAATTTGTTCCACTTTTATAGCATCCCTGTTGTCACAAAATTAGCACAGCTTATAAGTTGTTAAAAAAAATTGTTGCGCTGCCCTTACCATACTTTTACACAAAAAATGAAGAGCTACATATCAGCTGTAGGGCAAACCAACATTCAGGGTGGAATTCATAAACTACTTGTAGAGAATACAAGCTGTGCAAGTTGCTTTTTCTGCTGTGCCAAGATGTCCCAGTTCATAATCCCTAAGTTACTTGATAGCAAGGCTCTACTCTACTGAGCAGAGACAGAGAGTTTTGGTGATCCATGTGAATTCAGTATTCAAGGGAGGGGCCTATATATTAATGAAGACTATTAACATATCAGTACAGTGCTTAGCATGGTGAATCACATAGCACAGTAGTCATAATTGGTCATAAGTGGTATTTTCCAAGCAGAACAGCGTCATCCAGTTCAAATTGCTGATCAAAGTAAGTAGTACAGTTTCCTATGACTGTATGAGTTAGTATGTAAATATGTTTGTGTGTGTGTGTGTGTGTGTGTGTGTGTGTGTGTGTGTGTGTGTGTGTGTGTGTGTGTGTGTGTGCGTGTGTGTTCAAATGTCAGTGTTTGTGTGTGCAGGAACAGTGAGTGAGTCAGTGAATGGGTTCTGTGAGTGTTCATGAATGTTCATTCTGACAGTATGCATGTGTCTGTGTTTTTGTGTGTGTGTGTGTGTGTGTGTGTGTGTGTGTGTGTGTGTGTGTGTGTGTGTGTGTGTGTGTGTGTGTGTGTGTGTGTATATGTGTGTGTATGTGTGTGTGTTTGTGTGTGTGTTGTGTGTGTGTGTGTGTTTATGTCTGTATGTGTGTGTCTGTGTTTGTTTGTGTCTGTGTGTGTTTGTGTCTATGTGTTTTTGTGGGTTTGTGTGTACATCTACGTGTTTCTGTGTTTGTAAAGTGTGTACCCATGTGTTATGGAAGTGTGTGCTTGTATGTGTGTATGTGTGTCTGTTTGTGTCTGTATGTGTGTGTCTGTGTGTGTTTGTGTCTGTGTGTTTTTGTGCATTTGTGTGTACATCTATGTGCCTCTGTGTTTGTAAAGTGTGTACCCGTGTGTTGTGGAAGTGTGTGCTTCTGTGAGGTCTCATGTATCTGGATTATTTAATAGTGCAGCTTGGTTGAGAGGTTAGCTGAGTGACTTACTCAGCACTTACTCAAACTGCTTATTTATGCAATTGATACTCATGTACATGTCATCTCACAGTTATGCAAATTACTAATTAGAAGTATTTTTCCTGGAAATGTGCATGACTGTCTATCACATCACGAGGAGCAGTGCAACTTGTCTTATTTATAATGCATGATTTGAGCTGTTGCACTCTACTCTATCATTTCCATCTTGCCCTTAACAAATGCTTATTACTTTTCTGTGTTCTTCTTTAACTTTTGATGACTAGCCCATAGTACAGTAACACATGAGAAATGATTAAGAAAAGAACTGGAAAAAAATATGGACTAAATGGGACGTCTTAACTGATCAGCTGATGGAAATAAAGATAACTCTAAAATGTCAGTGACTTTCTTAATATTTGGTAATGTACTTAATTAGATGCTTATTTATCTGTTTGATAACTGTGTAAGTGATCTGGTCTGGAGATCCATTTTTAGCCAAAATCTGCACCAAGGACTAACAATACAACATAGATAAACCTTTGCTTAACAATCAAAGCAGATGATACAAGATGGTGGAAAAGGATGATACTGAAAAATAGAGTGCTATTGTACAGCGCATGAAACCATCACAACACACTTATGCAAGTCATTCCAACAGCCAACATCCAACAACAATATAACAAAGCAACTTATTAAGTTAATTCCTTTAGAATAGGAAGAACAAAGACACAATAGTAGTAAGGCTATTGCAGTGTTGATTCGTGACACCATTCATAATGTGTCTGTGCCAAATTTGTCACCAAACATTATTTATGGTGGTGACAAACTGGAATTCATGTTAAATGTCTGCAGTCTAGATGTGATAGCTGACAATCATTTCACCCTTAAAGATCACATTATGGTCATCATTTTTTTATCATCAAAGGAATATTGCCCTGATTAGTTGTCTTATTCCATCAGATGGCTTCCTTATGGATGTGCATGCTATGGCTACCTGATGACTGGATTACCACAATGCCCTCTACTTGGGGTTACCTCACAATCAGCTTGAACAATTGCATCTGATTCAGAACTCTGTTTCCTGGATACTTCCCCTGTGTATTTAGATCCCTGATCTATATCACTTTATTGAGCAATCATTACATTGAATACCTAATGACCAAACACTAATTGTCAAAATTGCTATTTTTCAAACTATCTAAACATCAACAGAAATGTTGTCAAAAAGTTTTAGCTGGCCATCCTAAAATGTTAAATTTGTAGCAGTATATAACTCATAGGATCGGTACTAGAAACACCCACTTAAACCCATCCTACCATCCAACAATTGGGTAAAATAAATTAATATTCATGCAGATGTCAGCATGAATATTCATTGTGTGTTCTTTGTTTACCCTTTTCTTCAATGTAGTGTCAGCTCAGAGTTAGTATATTTAATTTGGGGCATGACCCCTGCAAAAATGAAGAAATGAAAGTGCAGTGCTTATTTTAAAAGTCTGGCAATGCCCGTTTAGTTGCTTGTTTGTAAGAGTATGCCTTCTTTTGTCAAGACTGGTTTGCTAGTCATTTAGTTATAGAACATGTTTTTTTTTTTGTAATTTTATTTTATTTATGTAGTATGGTTTGTTTATTAAAGTTGAAAATACTTTTGTGTTAGTGTTTTGTACAGTTTTGTACATTGTTCTGGACATTTATATTTTAAAAATTATTGGTTAATTGTGTAGTAATGTACAGTGTTGGCAAAAAGAAATATTTCGTTAAATTTCTGTTCACTCTTTAGGTACTTCGATGAATAGTGGCTTCGACAATTAGGGTTCGATTATTAGGTATTCCATGTAATGATCGCTTGATAAAGTGATATAGACCCTAGATCCCATCATATTATGCTAGCGTCAATGGGGCTGGGGGGGTTGTTATATTGGTTAAGATGTTTAACTCACAGAACCAAGGTACAAAGTTTGATTCACACCTTTAAAGGGACTTAAAATGGCCCCCAATGGCAGTTAGCTAGTACTTATCTATGAATCTATGAACCTATACTGCAAAGATTGTACTTGCTGCCTATTTAGTCTCATACTGCCTGTAAAGTCCTCATCACAGTTTAGCTTGCTCTTCATAACTTGGGTCTCCCTTTCCTTAGGTGAATTCTCCATTGACATCATCCTGTCTACATTCATTGTTCTTCCAACCATGTATTGCATGAGCTGCCAAGGGTTAAGCAATATTCCCTTGGGGATTTTTATTTTGCACATAAGAATAATTGGAAGTTCAAGGCTACTGAGTATTATGGTCAGTATGCCTTGCCAGTTCCCACCCTAGAATGTAACTCCCCCTCAAGGACCACTAGGCCAGTTCAGCCCGGGGGGGGGGGGTTATAAATACCTATCACAATTTTTAAGATTTCATTTGAAGAAAGATAGTGCATCACACTGCTTTATCTTATGGGGACTCTATTCCAGAGTTGATGGAGAATAAAGAATCTGTCTCTTCACCTTTTTTATTATTGATCTACTGAAGTAGGGTTAGATCCTGTTTTCTAGCATTTGTGGGACTATTTGACTTGTGAAAGTACAAGAGATCCTGGATACTGGGTCCCTACTTACATGTAAAACAAGGCATAATTCACCTCTGAGGAACCTATAAAATACAAACAAGGGGGAGTGCTTCTAACCTGTTCTGGCAGCTTAGGGAATTTAAGCTTGTGATCCTCTTTGTTAGGAACCTCTGAGTTTTTTCCAACTGTTTGAGATGTCTGGTGATGTACATCCCAAAGGGAGGCATTGTACTCTATATGTGGTCTGATCATTGCTGAATACAAGGAAACAAAAACATTTTTAGACCTGGATGATATTCTCTTGACTATAACCTGCACCAAGTAGAAAGATTTCCTGACAGCCACTATTGCATGGTAATCAAAGTACAGGGAATTATCAACGCATGTTCCCAGGTCTCTAACAACATCTTCACTTTAAAATGAGGTATTGTCAATGCTACATGCTGCGGAGATGATTGGTCCGCTAAATGTGACAATGCTGCATGTGTTAGCATTTACTTAAGCCAATTTTCAATACACCAATTAATCATAAATGAAAGTGCCTGCTAGAAGGTTTCTGTGTCAGAGGAGAATTTGACTATGACTCCTAGTTTCAGTCATCTGCAAATTTGGGTAACTACAGATCTTGGTTATTAGACACTACGTCAGAGAATTATATACTAAACCAAAGCAGTCCCAGTACTGAGCCCTGCAGTACATCTCTGCTCAGATCTGATGCTTCTCTTGCTAGCCACACCATGCGGGTTCTGTCATAGCAAAATCTCTATCCATCTTATATCATAGGGTCTGTTTGGAACAGATTTAGTCTATTAACTTTGCAAACATTGGAGATGATGTTAAGAATACCTGTGTGTGCAGTGTGACCAATTTCATTAGACATGATCTACATTTTACAAAACAAATTGCTGCATATCAAGCCTGATGAGATTTTCAATGTCTGTGTTAATCAAGTCTGTTACAATGCATTCCATGGCTTTACAAATTAGACTAATCAGGGTGATGGGTTACAGCTACCAGGGTTGGTAGTAGAGCCATCTTTATGGAATGGGATTACCAGTGCTATATGCCATATTATTGGGACTGATACTGTAGCCAGGTTTAGGTTAAATACTTTATGGAGAGGTTTTGCCAGGGCTTGTTTAGTACTATTTCACAAACAGCCAGATGTGTTATTTCATCCCATGGATAAATTGTTTTTAGTCTTAGACAACGCTTTCATTATATGTTCCTTAGTGATGATGGAGAGTTTGAGAGATATTGGTATTGAAAGTCTTTGAAAAGTTATTTCCAGTATGAAATTGTCAATAAATTATATTTGTTTGTACATTAGCAATATCCACCAAGTCCAAGTCCTAGTAGGTTTTGCCACTGTAATAATGAGTGCTGTTTCTTGGGTTTCTAAAATAACTAAAGAAGGATTTGTAATTCTAACCTCAGAGCATTCTGCCGTAGCTATGGTAACTCTCAACAAAAAATGAAAGCACTTCCTTTTCCTCAGAGTGTTTTGGCTTAAGCATTCAAATTTTTAAAAATTCTCCCAACACGCAAACAAACTTCCACAGTATAAATTCATAGTAAATCACTTTTCAATAAGAAATGAAGTCGAAAAATAAAATTCCACTTCTGAACCATCAGTAATTAACCTTTAATTCAAATATGAGTGCTTTCATCCAAACTTAAATACAGACTTCACTAGAGATAAAAAAAAACTTTACCCCACCTCATTTAAATAGTGAAAATTCAAATCAAATAATCAGTCAGAAAATACAATAAAAAAATTAACCAGAGACATTTAAACAGATAACTTCACTGTTAAAATAGAGGAAAAAAGAAAAATAGCAAAAAACGTTTATAATGTATAAACCCTAAAAGCACTATTAAAATATTTAATACAATTTCTTCTTTATTATTTTAAATACAATATATTTACTAAAAGTGTATACATTTCCTTTACCAAATAATTTATTCTCATGCTCAGAAACACTTAAACAAGTTTTCTAGCCCTCATTCTTTACACACTATATACAGACGTCATATCATTAAGTCCAGACTTTTGTGTGGCATTGAGTAGCAGTTGCAACACAATTCCTTATACTGTAACCTAATTTCAGTACTTCCACCTCTATCAGTTGTAGCTATTTTATCTAAAAATAAAAAATATGAATTTTTTAAAACTCAGGCACTCTGGTGAATGTTTATATATTGCATTACTTTGTCTTTTGTTTTCATTTCATAAATATGCTCATATATTCTTTCTTTGAGTAACCAAGTTGTTTTCCCAATGTAATGACTCAGACATGAAACACAGTATTAATGTTCTGTCAAACCCCTCTACTGTAACATAAGGTCTGTCATTGATGACCTACAATATTTACAAGTGTCACACTTTGCCATCTTAGAAAGGTTTAACACTGTGTGACTCAAATAAATTCTTGAGATTGGCACCTCTTTTGTAAGTTTTTTGGGAGATGTTCCTAATTTTTATTTATATTCGGGGGGAATATTATTTGCTATGTCTGTTTCAAGATGTCTCTTATTTGATATGCTTGTTGATTAAACTCAATAATCATTGCACCTATTTTATCTTTATCTCCTTTATTGTAATTCTTCTTATTATACTCAGGACCAAAATAGGGGCAACTTTCATATGTCTCTCCCTCATAATTTCATCTCTATATTCAGTTATCAGGGGTAATAAGTAATCTCTTTCCTGGAGCATATTCACCAATTTACCCATTTCTAACACAAACATCATCTCACTTGAAACCAGCCTTGAAAGATGGACCATTTGCCTTTTATAAAATTTGTGTTTTGAAAGTAGGAGTGACAACTATTATAGTATAGTAAATAATCTGAAAAAGTTTCCTTACTGTAAATGTTAGAAATTAATTTTTCTCATATTTATTCTTAAAAATGGTTGTATCAAGATAATGAATCCTGTCAATGTCATAACTATATGTAAAATTCAAAAATGAGCTAGAACTTTTGACCACCTACAACAAATTCTTAAAACAATTCAATGTTGTCCAACCATAAAATCAAAATAATGCCCAGGAATCTGAAATACCAGCATACTTTGTTAAAATAATGGCAGTTAAATACCTTAATAGGTTTCCAATCAGCTATAACCAAATTTGCATAGTTTAGGGCACATCTAGCAATCATCGCTATGAATGTTTTCTGATGGAAATATTTGCCATTGAAGTGTACATAGTTGTTCAAAAGAACTAACTCTAGCATTTCCTGTAAAATTCATTGTGTCTGTTACTTTTATCTTTTAAAAATATAGTTCAATATTGTGTGGCATGACAGAAAATAAGTTCAGCACATCCATAGTCACAAATAAAATATCCACCTAAAAAGGAATATCATTAAGAAGTTCTAACAAGTGCCATGAATCTCTTAATATGTGCCCTTCTTTTCTACGTTTGTGGTGTGAAAATCTACATATGCTAGTGGCATTGAATCAGTCCAAGAATTTTTGGAGGTTCTCAAAGGTACTAGCTCATGTTTGAGTTTTACATATAGTTATGACATGGACGGGATTAATTATCCCGATATAACCATTTTTAAGGATAGATATGAGAAAAAGTTTGTTTCTAACATTTACCATAAGGAAACATTTTCAAATTCCCTACTACACTATAGTAGTTGTCACCCCTACTTTCAAAATAAGAATATTATAAAATGTCAAATGGTCCATCTTTTGAGGTTGGCTTCAGGTGAGGTGATATTTGTGTTAGAAATGGGTAAATTGGTGAATATACTCCAGGAAGGAGATTATCCATTGCCCCTGATAACTGAATATAGAGATGACATTATGAGGGGGAGACATATGAAATTTGCCCTATTGTGGGGAGGAAAACACCTGAGTATAATAAGGGGAATTACAATAAAGGAGATAAAAATAAAACAGGTGCAATGAATATTGCATTTAATTAACAAGCATATACAATAAGATACATCTTGAAACAGACATGAGAAATTGTACTCCCCCTGAATATAAGCAAAAATTAGGAATGTCTCCAAAAAATAACTTACAAAATCTCAAGAATTTGAGTCACAAACTGTTAAACCTTTGTAAGATGGCAAAGTGTGACACTTGTAAATATAGTAGGTTCATCAGTGGCAGACCTTATGTTACAGCAGAGGGGTTTGACAAAACATTAATATGTCCAGGTAAATGTAACTGTAAATCAAAAATGGTTGTTTAGCTAGCTGTGTTTCGCGTCTGATTCATTACATTGGGAAAACAACTCAGTCACTCAAAGAAAGAATACATGAGCATATTTATAAAATGAAAAAGAAAAGACAAAGTAATGTTCTATATAAACATTCACTGGTGTGCCCAAGTTTTAAAAAAGTCATATTTTTTATTAAAGATAAAGTAGCCACAACTGACAGAGGTGAAGGTACAGAAATTAGGTTAGAGTATAAGGAATTGTGTGGCAACTGCATCTCAATAACACATGAAAGCCTGGTCTAAATGATATGGCTTCTCTATAAAGTGTGTGAAGAATGAGGGCTGAAAAACTTGCTTAAGTGTTCCAGGAGTATGAGAATAAATGATTTGGTAAAGAGAATGTATACGTTTTGTAGTAAATATTTAGAACAATAAAGAATAAACTATATTTACTATTTTAATAGTGATTTTAGGGTTTATACATTATAAAAGTTTTTTTCTATGTTTTTGTTTTCTCTGTTCAGAAAATGAAGTCTCTTTCAGTGTGCCTGATTCATTCTTTTTTGATTGTACTGGTTATTTGATTTGAATTTTCACTATTTAAATGAAGTGGGGTAAAGTCTCTTTTATCTCTGATAAAGTCTGCATTTAACTTTGGATTAAATGGCTCAGATTTGAAATAAAGTTTATTTATTGACAGTTCAGAAGTGAAATTTTATTTGTCTACCCCATTTCTTATTGAAAAGTGACTTATGATAAATTTATACTGTGGAAGTTTGCTTGTGTGTTGGGAGAACTTTTTAAAATTTGAATGGTTAAGCCAAAACTCTCTAGGGAGATGGAAGTGCTTTCCTTTCATTTTTTGTTGAGGATTTGTAATTGTCTCTGGTGTTAGATGCTAACCTGGGTTAATAGGCTGTTTTAATAAATCTAATAGTCTTTTTTAAATTCTTACTGAATAAATAAAACATAAAAGTAAAAACATAGTTCAAATAAACTAAAAGAAAACTTTATTTAGCCAGTAAAGTGAAAGACAAGCAATTTTGTCTACTAAGATGTTTTCAAGAGCTGTAGACTTCTTCAGATAATTTCCTTTTAATTCATTCAAGCTGTGATTTGCTTTAATTCGTTCAGTGATATGGTCACCTGTAGCTTAGTGCACAGAGTTAGGGACTATCTGCCATTTCATAGTTTTTAAATTGTTAAACAGATTCCTAATATTTTCCTTGACTTGGGGGGTCTTCGGATTTCTGGTATACTCTAATGAAACCTTTCCTTTTATCTAGGGAGGGGGGGTCTTCAGATCTAATGATTTTTTTTTTCCTTTTATTCTAGATTTTACATGTCTTAGTGGACCATCAGGCTTTTTTGTTTTGGTTTTTTTTTTAATTTCCTAATGGGACTACCAATTATATACATTTATTTATTTGAGCAAAACCTCATTTGAAAATCTACTGAGACAATGGGTGGGGTGGTGTTTTGAGAATTCTGAGACTTCATTATAGAATTTGATAAAATGTATGTGACTGATATTGTTGAAAGATGATATATTGGTTTCATGAGGTTTAGATAGTTTGAGGGACACTGTTACTAGCTTATGGACTGATTTAATCAGAGAGGGAGTTACCAGTGGAGTTATGCATTATGAAGCCACGTTTGTAAGTACCAGGTCAATACTATTTTGTCCTCTAGTTGGACTAGTAACAATCTGGTCCACTGAGCTTTTATTAATTAGTTTTAAAAATATCTGTGCATGAGCTATATTAAAGGTGTATGTACTCCAGTCAGCTGATGGGTAGTGAAGGTCTCCCAGAATGGTTAAGTTTGTATTTAAGGGAGTTCCTTCATTATGTTTAGGAACCTGACATGAACTTCTGCAACCATGGAAGATGTCCTGTAACAGGCAGCAAAATAAAGGTTGATTTTATTTAGGCTGATATGGAATCGGATATGTTACATTTGTGAGTCTCACTGAGAATTTGTCTAGGAAATATATGGCATCTAACAACTCTGTAATAGCCACCACAGTTGTCATTGGGTGTTAGGGTATAGTAGGCACTAAACAGAAGTATGGAGTGGGTGCTTTCTGGACAACTAAATCATGTTCAGTGATTTCACAGATAAAGATGTCTTCCAATTGCAGTATTGCCTCAAGGGTAGACAGCTTGTTGTTTAGACTTCCGGCATTGAGCAGATCCGCCTTAATTTGACCTTGCTTTGATAGTGGCACACTTGCTATGTTAGAATGCTCATTATCTCAACTTTGCAAAAAAATAGATACAAAGATGGCAGCAAGACCTTCAGCCTGCATGCAGAAGCCTTTGAAAGAGAGGTGAAGACCGTCCCTTGCAAAGCAGGTAAGACTGTCAAGTATCTCAGTCCATGCTGATACATGCCGGACCCCCCAAGAATGCCACTAATTATTTAGACAATTGTTGAAGCAAATCATATTTTATTTGTACCTAGGCATTATTAATGAAAAAAGGAGGGATCTGCTCAGTTTCAGGGTCTTGTCTGCATTTGTGACATGCACAGAGGACTCAGACATGTCTGCCTGCATCTCTATCTCAACACTTTTTGCCCTAAGTCATTCAGCCCATCATGTACAACTACCAAGTTATAGTTATTTTTGTTTGATGCAATGTCCTAAGGGCACTTGAGAAGTCTGAAATCCTGGCACCTGAAAAACAACCCATGGTTATTCCTTCAGCACCTCTTGCCATATTGGCTCAGAATTATATCAATATTTGCAGTTTCAAGCTCTCACCCAAAATGTACCTTTTAGAACTTGTAGATGAGGATTAACCTTAAGTCTTAAAACCTTATAGCTTATTTACATATAGCAGTGAATCAACATGTAGCATACTTGTTTTTGATGATGGAAAACCACAAAGTTGTAGGTTCTGTTCCCATTCCAGGTGACTGGAATCATTTTCAAATTGCTGTCTCTGCAGTGTAGCATTAAGGGGACACTGCAATCCTGAGTGTACCATCCATCAGATGAAATGCTAAACCAAGGCCAAGTTGCTTGATTTGGTGGTAGTTTAGGTGGATGTAAAAGATTCTACGGCACCTAGCAAAAAAAGTAGGGGACTTCTATTAAATGGTAAGCAGCAGAATTCATGATGCTTATGGGAATGTAGTTGTAGGTGATCATTCTAAATGTAGATAAACTTTTTCAAGCAGTTTGTCTACAGTGGTAAGATAAAGGTAGACCGATATTGGGACGTTTTGGTTGGGTAAGATTGTTTTTGGGATTGGGCTGATGATGGCTTTTTTCAAATGTGAGGTATTATGTTCTGTGTGAAACACAGATTGAAGTTGTGTAATGAGGGTGTTGTGATGAAGTCTTTGCAGTGCTATATGAACTGGGATAGAGACTATTTGAGCCTGATGAGCTGACAGTCTTATTTGCTAAAGAAGAGGTTCTAATCCTTTTGACTTGTTTGAGGCAAAACTGTGGGATATAGGGAGGTATTATGGAAGTCAATAAGGAGTCAGACTGAAAGTTTAAAAGGGTGGGCAGACTGCAAGTTCAAAGATGAAGTCAGAAGGAGAGACTGTAGCAGATGTTATTGTTGGATTGTTTTGTATACTCCTCCCTGTGAACTGATTCATCTCTTTCCAGAACTGATTCGGTAATCTGCCTAAAGACATTTGAAATGTATTCATCTGCAGATGTCTGTGCCATCATATAGCTTCTTTGGCAAGGTTTCTGAGTTATGTATATGCTTGTCTGTTGTTTATAGAGGGTTTGAATTTCCATATATGCCAGACATCATACCTAAGTTTTAAAAGAGATTTTAGTTCTGCAATAATCCAGTTGTTTTTTGTTTTTGTCTTCTTGGTTTTTTTTTTTTTTGTTTGTAAAGTTGAGAGATTATAGGTTGTTAGGAACTTACTAGGCTATTGATATGTGAGGATCTTTAGAAGCCTAGCCCCACATTACCATGAAAATTTTAGCCCTTGCCATTTAAGTACAAAAAACCCAGAGCCAGGCAAAACACTTACATATTATTAGCATTGTATAGTCCTTATCTTCAGAAAATCCATGTGTTTTATGTTTTTTTTTCTTTTGCCTTATATTATTCTAGTTAGCAGAACTAGAATTAAAATATTTTTTGGTAATGCAAGTGCATGCTTTAGGGCTTCAGAGTCACAATGTTTAGAATATCTTGTTTTCCCTTTTGCCTCATATTTATGTATTATCCCTGTATGTTAACCAGGTAAACATTATCCCACTTTTCACAAGTGCTGTCTCATAAAGTGTCTTGCTCAGAATCACTGCCTTATATTTATGTCTTGTCCTTTTTTTTCTGTTTTTAGTCATGTAAACATAATCCCACTTTTCACAAGTACTGATTTGTTAAGTGATTTGCTTAGTCACTTAGTAGACCTATGGAGGTTGAAAGAGTCAAGGCTTGTGCCCTTGACCAGAAGAAGTGGCTTCTTAAGGACTTAGAGCTTTATTCCTCTGCACTAACTACCAGACCTTTAGTGATTTATTCATTTTCTGATGAATCACTGAAGTTTTCAGTCAGTTAATAATGCTACTTATTAGATTGTCATAGTTCTTCTTGTTCAGAAAGTCTGTGTTGACACACAACCTGTTTTGTTTTTGCTAACTTTTTAAGTGAATTAGAGTTGCTGGGCATACTTAATGCACTGAGCTGTTAACAAACAACTTCCTGTAGTCAACAGGTTTTGAATCCTTCCACTTCCAGTTGCCTGTTGTGTGAAGTTGAGCAAGTGACTTAAACATTCAACCCTCTTGTGTTGCCCTGAAAAGGAACACTTTGCACAGTGGGCATACCTACTTAACAAACAAGTAAAATAACATAATAGTTAATATTTCCTCCTTTATTTTTGGCTTTTTCCATAATATTTGAATAAAGATGTTGATGGGTAGTTTGGCCTATTCCTTTTAAAATTTATAGATTTCTGACAAGTTTTGTGGATTGCAATCACTAAATAATTTTAAGGATGGGTATTTCAGACTTTGTATCTTTCAGAAAATGCTTGGTAAAACTTGATAAATCTATTGTAGATTTTTCGGGTTTTGGCTCTGATCCTTGAACTAAGAAGTTGAGAGAGCAGAAGGGAGTTGATGCAGTTTTTCCTCATAACTGTGATCTATTCCTCATAACATTTGCTGGTTTCTGGTAATGTGTTGCAGACTGTAGTCACTAAGTAATGACAAACATGAGTTTCACATTTCATACCTTCAGAAAATGTTTGGTAATGCCAAACCTGCTATACTAGCAACTTTCCTAATATATAAGACCAATATTTAAAATATGTGTCCTGTATTCTTTTTCCTTTCAATATTTAAAATTGTTTACTGATTTTGGCTGGTTGTCCCTTCTTGCACTAAGGTTGGGAAGGCATGGAGGATGCTGCAATATGTTATACTCTAGGGTTCTCATAGCAGAGAGCTAAAATATTTGTCTATGTTATTATTTATTTGTCCATTTATTTGATCATAAGCAACCATTTGCTGTATACGTAGTCATACAAGGGCTTTTAACCAAAAATCACATCTCTGTGTGTGTTTTACACACACACACACACACACACACACACACACACACGCACCGTTATTGAAGTACAGAGTATTTTTCTGAAGTTAGATATTTTGTTTCATCAATCAAATACGTCTTTTGCTCCGTGTCCTCTGGGTAAATCTTTGTATTTTTGTATATATATATATATATATATATATATATATATATATATATATATATACAAAAATACAAAGATTTACCCAGAGGACACGAAAGACGATTTGATTGATGAAAAAAATCTAACTCAGAAATACTCTTCAATAACGGTTCAGTTCATTTGGTCAAATAACAATTCGCAGACCATGCAATGATACTGAATCCAATGACTTGGCGAAAATATAAAGTAGCAAGATACACCATTCAGTTCAAAGAATAGAAAATATTTATTGAACGTGAGCGCTTTCGCGGAGAAGCATACTCCGCTTCATCAGACAAAAATACAACATTTCACAGTGATTTAAATAACTAAAAAACTAAAGCATATGCTACACATTTAAAAAAAAAAAAAAAAAAAAAAACAACAACCAATGGATCTGTTCCAAGCAAATTGCATAGTTAATGGGTTAATTAAAATCATTTCATTCCTTAGTTTACCATATAAAAATATTCCTTAACAAACTAGGAAATATAGCTATCCTAGTTTGTTAAGGAATATTTTTAAATGTATTTTTTTATATATTCTTGATTGACTTACTACATTCATTAATCATTTACATAATATTCTAATTTCCATTGATTTTATGACAGGATGGACATTAGTATTTATTCATAAATGTTTTTATATATCCTCATTTTCTTTTATATATTACATATTTATATATATATATTTTTATGAACATCTATCAAGTAATCGTTATCAATATTTGATTTTATTATAATATGTGTTGGATTATTATAGGTTTAAAATGCTTAAAATGTTGGAATCAATGAATTAATATAATAAATTAGTAATATATGGTAAACTAAGGAATGAATTGATTTTAATTAACCCATTAACTATGCAATTTGCTAGGAACAGATCCATTGGTTGTTGTTTTTTTTTTTTAAATGTGTATCACATGCTTTAGTTTTTTAGTTATTTAAATCACTGTGAAATGTTGTATTTTTGTCTGATGAAGCGGAGTATGCTTCTCCGCGAAAGCGCTCACGTTCAATAAATATTTTCTATTCTTTGAACTGAATGGTGTATCTTGCTATTTTATATTTTTGCCAAGGCATTGGATTCAGTAACATTGCATGGTCTGTGAATTGTTATTTGACCAAATGAACTGAACCGTTATTGAAGTACAGAGTATTTTTCTGAAGTTAGATATTTTGTTTCATCAATCAAATACGTCTTTTGCTCCATGTCCTCTGGGTAAATCTTTGTATTTTTGTTTTCATGCATCTTAACTGGGTTGTTTCAATCATATATATATATATATATATATATATATATATATACGTATATAGGTCTATGTATCTACTAGGTCACTCCATCTTAGAGGAGTTAAGGTGGAAAGGAAGGAATTGACTATTGTAAGCAGGAGGATCATCACATGAGTCATATTCTTTGGTTAGTATCCTTGAAGATGTCTTTATTATTTCATTGTGAAACAACTGGATAGCATGACGTCTATAAGTTTAATGTTATAATTTGAATTTGATTAAATTTTTAATGTATCTTTTTTGTCTGGCACTGCAGTGCAGATGAGGAAGGCTGCATGCAGATAATGAGTTGTTCCTATAATGAAGAGTTGGATTCCTCACACCTCCATTTGCCTTCTGTATGTTAATGACAAAGTAATCTTAACAGACAATACTTCTCTTCTGCTCCTGAAAAGGGGCACTTTTGTCCATTGGGTTGTCTCAAGTGGTTATTAAAAGCATTACCCATTTGTCTTTTGAATTCTTGCATTGTTCTCATGCCCACTAATTAGTGCTTCACTATATTTTATTTGACTATGAATCTCAGCATGTCTTTTTTAGCTTAATCAGTTGCCAGATGCATTTTCAATAACTGTGAGGTTCAATAGAAGAGAAGATAATTGCTACCCAGTTGTTTAAATGTGAGTGTTTTGTTTACCAAATAGCTGTTAGTGTTTTGTCAGTGTTTTTGCTGTAATATTTGAACTAATAGGTTTAACTTAAATCCAAATCTCTGTAAGCATTATAAAAGTAAAGAAGGAAATAATATGCATACTGACAAGTTTGAACTCTGTTCTATGGTAACTAAGGAAAGACAGCCAATTAATGGGATACTGATACTGTTGTGTGTGTAGGGGGTAGAGTCTATACCCTGCCTAGGGGCCCATTTGACTACTTTTCTGGCTATCTCTAAAGTATTCAGAATTTGCAGAATATCTCTGATTTTTACCACTGTACAATAATGGCAGACCTTGAGTTTCATACCTCTTATTGTTCTGAAAATACATATTGATGCAAAACATATTGCTCTATTAACTTGTTCAGTAAATTAAAGTAATATAAAACATTATCCCTGATTCTGGGCCTTTGTACCAGCATTGTTTTTGGTTTAGTACAGAATTCTTGAGCAAAGAAGTTGAGAGGTAAGACTGTGGCTTCGTAGCCCCTAAAAACATGTCCCAGATTGGACCCTGCAGTTGCTAAGGCCAGCCCTGTCTGCATTTATGCATTTTTTTTTACTCTCACTAAAATGTAACATGTTGCTGACTTAACAGACGTATGCAAATCCATTTACTCCCCCAGATGGAAAGATTTAATGCAAAACCAAATCTTCGGCCACTGGTTATACTTCTTAAGCTGCTTCTCTGTACTTGAAACATTAAATCAATACTTACTAGAAATATATAATTGCACTGGCAATAGTGAATATTATTCACACATAGCTTTATATACTAGATATCTAGATGATCTATTTATTCTATGGAAGGGGCCATCTGAATCTATAAAATCATTTATTGATTACATCAATGGCATGACTGAATTTTTGAAATTCACATATAACATCAATAATGAAGGTATAGCCTATTTGGACACTTTTATAAGTCACACTGTAGATGGAGTTGCATCCAAAATTTATAGGAAATCCACCTTTTCAAATGACTATATCGAATTTGATAGTAGTCATCCACCCCACATGTTCAAGAATGTGTTTAAAGGACAGTGCATTCGTGCTGCACGAATGTCATTGAGTAAAGTGATTATGGAAGAAGAATTAGATTTAATATTCAACATGTTTAGGACAAGAGGTTATCCTATCCCTATGCTAAAGGAAGTAGTTAGTTATGTTAGCAAACAATGGGGTATTAAATATTTACCATTGTTGGGAAAAACTTTTGTAGTTAATAAAGAATCTGATAGGAGTGGAAACATCAATCAAGAATATAACAATACATGTGTGATCATGTATAACCCATATGTCAATCATGTGAAAGAAATTTTAAATAGACATTGGGACCTGATTACAATTTCCGACAGCATAGGAATAACTTTAGGCAATTACCCTAAATGTGTGCACAAAACGGCCCACAATATCAAGAAGCTACTAGAGAGTACCAAGTCTTTGAGAAAATTGAAGAATACATCAACAGGAACCACGAAGTGTGGTTCCTGCAAACAATGCAAATACATTAACGAAGTAGTGGGAATTAAGTTTGACAATATTAACAAGACTTATATTAAGTGCAGGGCAGGTAATTGCAACACTCGACAAGTTATTTATTTAGCAACTTGTGTATCCTGCCCAACATATTATATAGGAAAGACAGAAAGGAAAATCAAAACACGAATATATGAACACTACTATAAGACACAAAAGGAAGACGTGAACAATGCATTATATAAGCATATATTAAGTAAAGGGCATGAACATTATTTTAAGTTTTCTATCATTGAACAGATTGATAGCAATGTATGTGGTGGGAATTGGAAAGTTTTTTTAGCTATGATGGAAAGTAAGTGGCAGGTTTATACAGATGCCACCAGGAGTCCTGGTATTAATGACAGTATTAGTATCAAACCTTTTTTAACACTTGAATAATACGCGTATGTCATGAATTTACATTTATATTTTTATCTATATTATGTTGTGTTTATTGGGGTTAATTTGTTAGTGCATTGTATATATTTGTATTTACATTTGTATTAGGAAGTATTTTTCTTCATATATATGATCAGAATATATAATATATTACTTTAAATTTAAAAAAATGTTTTGGCGCCAGATTGGTTATTTAAACTAGATGTGATGTGTAGTTCCTGGTTCTGAAGAAGTCTGTATTCCAGCAGATGAAAGCGCTTAACCAGTTGTGTCGGAGAGTTTTTAATAAATTCACTTGCCTGTTCGAGCTGCGCTATTGTTTATTTCTAACCTCAGGAGCTAATTTCTACTTGTGGGTTATCCAGTCGCTTTGCTGTTTGTTTTGCATCAGGGTTCCTGATGGCAGATATACCAGATATGTCGCAAGCTTTATTGAACAGGGAGGAATTCCTTTCCTTACGTTCGGATGTTTCGTCATTACAAGCGGAGGTTACTAAACTTATTGAACTTGTTAGCCGTTTGTCCGAAACAGCTCAACAAGGGGCAGGTATGGAGTGTACTTCTTTCAACAAGTGCCCTAACATGCCTAGTGCAATGAATACCAGCACTCAGTTGGACATACCTAATGGCCAGAATTGTGATACCAATGGTGGGACACCCATTTCGCGAGACCAGACGGAACTCAATTACAAAAATGTTAACATTAATTATCACCTGAGGCTGAATTCACATTTGATTTCAGTCTATTTCATTCGAAGGATGAAGCTCAGTGGATGGGAGCGAGACCTAAACATCGGGAACCAGTTAAGACTTATTCGGCTATTATGAGAAATCATGCTGAATATTACAAAGGTACTGTTCAGAATAAAACGGTTTCCAGTCCAAACACTAAATATAAAACAACTAGTGCTAAAGGACAATTGACAACGGGATCTAAAAAATTTAATATAGACCATAATTATGATGTTATAGATCAGTTTTTATGTGATGAGTATGATTTTGTTAACACAAGTGAACACTCTGTCACATATACAAATAGAAAACGTTCCAGTTTTTCTTCTGATTCTGTTAAAGCAAAGATACAGTTGCTGGGTAAAAAGTTACTCAACATCAAAAGTATAAAAATCGACAATGCCTATTTTGCCAAATGTTTAGCTATCCATATTGTACCAAAGGGATTGAGGTTTTTTAAGCTACCCTTGGGAATTGAATACAATTTGACTAGTATTCAAGAGTTTAACAAAATGTTTGATGATTTTGGATATACATATATGAAGTTACTAATGAAATACAACGATGAGAAAATATCCATTTTGGTTAAAGAAATTGAGGATATGAATGATGATATAGTTCATGATACAATTTTTGAACAGTGGAAAGATTTTTATTTCAAACAGTTTCAAATTGCAGATAATAAAGCTACTGGTATACATAATAGAAAGTATAGGAAAATACAGAGGGATGTGGAACAGTATCAGAATCATCAAGCGTATATTTGGCCACAGGATAAATCTGCTGTTGAGAAGGAAAGAGATTATTATGTTAGAAGTAGATATGGGAAGAATGAGGATGATACAAATTTTCAAGGGGGCAGATTTTACCCTGCCGCGAAGCAGTACAGAAGGGTGCATTGACACATACTCCCATAGAAGTGGAGGTCATTACTACTCCTAATATTAGTATTAACAACCAAGAATCTACTTTACAAGATTTAAATAGGCATGATACAATACACATAAGAGAGCTGATGACAAGTACAGTAATTAGAAGAAAATTTCCCAAATTACACACTTATAATGGATTTAATGTGTACAATTTTACAGAATTTAATATTAGTCAAGAATTTTTTACATTGTTTAGTAAAGATATGAAATACATACCTACATCAGGTTTCAATCTAGTAGATACGATAAAAGAAATCAAATTGTATTATAGAAGGTTAAATTTGGCTATACAATTTGGAGAAAAGGACGAGAATATTAAATATGTGAAACATAATAATCTTACGAAGAAAAGCACATATATCCCGGTTCCAAATACACAAGTAGCTAATTTTGAAAAAATGGTATGCAAAGATATTTACTGGCTGTACAATAATATAAAGACAGGCAAATTATATAATGAAGTGTTCAAAGACAATTTAACTAAAAATGAAAGGTTATGTTTAGAATTGCTCATGGAAAATAAAGACATAAGAATCATGAAGCCAGACAAAGGAGGTGGCATAGTAATTTTTAATACCCTTGACTATAATGCCGAAATATATAATATACTATATTTGTCTGGCAATTATGAAGAGATCTCTTTAAATCAAATGAATATAGGATACAAAAGGATAGATCTAGCAATTGAAGAATATTTAATAGATAATCGAATAACAAATGAGATATATGGTTTTTTGAAAGTCGAATTTCCCATTTTGGCAAAAATTATAGGTATACCCAAGATTCATAAATGTATGGAAAAACCTCCGTTTAGACCAATTATTTCTGGATCTAAATCCAAGACATACAATATGGGTGTCACTATCGATAGATGGCCTAAACATGTGTACAAGAATATCCCACATCTTACTA
This sequence comes from Protopterus annectens, assembly GCF_019279795.1. Taxonomy (NCBI): domain Eukaryota; kingdom Metazoa; phylum Chordata; order Ceratodontiformes; family Protopteridae; genus Protopterus; species Protopterus annectens. The sequence goes on from NC_056728.1 coordinate 394,443,431, forward strand.
AGGATTCCTGGAATTTTTTAAGTAAACTAACACCTGACATATGGAATGACAATCTTATTTTCCTGACAATTGATGTAATAGATTTATTTTCCAGCATACCTAAGGAAGTTGGCCTTGAGTACTTTTGTAATAGCTTGAGAAAATATTCAGGACTTACGTGGGATAAGATCAATCTAATTACAGACATGATAGGGTTAGTATTAGACCATAACTATATCCAATTTCAGGGAGAGTATTTCAGACAGAACAGAGGGGTTGCTATGGGGGCTTCTTGTGCCCCCATATTTGCAAACCTCGTTATGCTTGAGTGGGAGTCTGAATATGTGTTCCATAGTGAATATTATTCCCACATAGCTTTATATACTAGATATCTAGATGATCTATTTATTCTATGGAAGGGGCCATCTGAATCTATAAAATCATTTATTGATTACATCAATGGCACGACTGAATTTTTGAAATTCACATATAACATCAATAATGAAGGTATAGCCTATTTGGACACTTTTATAAGTCACACTGTAGATGGATTTGCATCCAAAATTTATAGGAAATCCACCTTTTCAAATGACTATATCGAATTTGGTAGTAGTCATCCACCCTACATGTTCAAGAATGTGTTTAAAGGACAGTGCATTCGTGCTGCACGAATGTCATCGAGTAAAGTGATTATGGAAGAAGAATTAGATTTAATATTCAACATGTTTAGGACAAGAGGTTATCCTATCCCTATGCTAAAGGAAGTAGTTAGTTATGTTAGCAAACAATGGGGTATTAAATATTTACCATTGTTGGGAAAAACTTTTGTAGTTAATAAAGAATCTGATAGGAGTGGAAACATCAATCAAGAATATAACAATACGTGTGTGATCATGTATAACCCATATGTCAATCATGTGAAAGAAATTTTAAATAGACATTGGGACCTGATTACAATTTCCGACAGCATAGGGATAACTTTAGGCAATTACCCTAAATGTGTGAACAAAACGGCCTGCAATATTAAGAAGCTACTAGAGAGTACCAAGTGTTTGAGAAAATTGAAGAATACATCAACAGGAACCACGAAGTGTGGTTCCTGCAAACAATGCAAATACATTAACAAAGTAGTGGGAATTAAGTTGGACAATATTAACAAGACTTATATTAAGTGCAGGGCAGGTAATTGCAACACTTGACAAGTTGTTTATTTAGCAACTTGTGTATCCTGCCCAACATATTATATAGGAAAGACAGAAAGGAAAATCAAAACACGAATATATGAACACTACTATAAGACACAAAAGGAAGACATGAACAATGCATTATATAAGCATATATTAAGTAAAGGGCATGAACATTATTTTAAATTTTCTATCATTGAACAGATTGATAGTAATGTATGTGGTAGGAATTGGAAAGTTTTTTTAGCTATGATGGAAAGTAAGTGGCAGATTTATACAGATGCCACCAGGAGTCCTGGTATTAATGACAGTATTAGTATCAAACCTTTTTTAACACTTGAATAATACGCGTATGTCATGAATTTACATTTATATTTTTATCTATATTATGTTGTGTTTATTGGGGTTAATTTGTTAGTGCATTGTATATATTTGTATTTACATTTGTATTAGGAAGTATTTTTCTTCATATATATGATCAGAATATATATGTAAAAAAAATTTTTGGCGCCAAATTGGCTATTTAAACTGGATGTGATGTGTAGTTCCTGGTTCTGAAGAAGTCTGTATTCCAGCAGATGAAAGCGCTTAACCAGTTGTGTCAGAGAGTTTTTAATAAATTCACTTGCCTGTTCGAGCTGCGCTATTGTTTATTTCTAACCTCAGGAGCTAATTTCTACTTGTGGGTTATCCAGTCGCTTTGTTGTTTGTTTACCAAATAGCTGTTAGTGTTTTGTCAGTGTTTTTGCTGTAATATTTGAACTAATAGGTTTAACTTAAATCCAAATCTCTGTAAGCATTATAAAAGTAAAGAAGGAAATAATATGCATACTGACAAGTTTGAACTCTGTTCTATGGTAACTAAGGAAAGACAGCCAATTAATGGGATACTGATACTGTTGTGTGTGTAGGGGGGGGTGGAGTCTATAACCTGCCTAGGGGCCCATTTGACTACTTTTCTGGCTATCTCTAAAGTATTCAGAATTTGCAGAATATCTCTGATTTTTACCACTGTACAATAATGGCAGACCTTGAGTTTCATACCTCTTATTGTTCTGAAAATACATATTGATGCAAAACATATTGCTCTATTAACTTGTTCAGTAAATTAAAGTAATATAAAACATTATCCCTGATTCTGGGCCTTTGTACCAGCATTGTTTTTGGTTTAGTACAGAATTCTTGAGCAAAGAAGTTGAGAGGTAAGACTGTGGCTTTGTAGCCCCTGAAAACATGTCCCAGATTGGACCCTGCAGTTGCTAAGGCCAGCCCTGTCTTCATTTATGCATTTTTTTTTACTCTCACTAAAATGTAACATGTTGCTGACTTAACAGACGTATGCAATTCCATTTACTCCCCCAGATGGAAAGATTTAATGCAAAACCAAATCTTCGGCCACTGGTTATACTTCTTAAGCTGCTTCTCTGTACTTCAAACATTAAATCAATACTTACTAGAGATATATAATTGCACTGGCAAGCAGCTGTAAGTTAATAATAAACCAGAATTTCAGTTATCCATATTGAAAAAAAATTGCATTGTTAATTATTTACCTGTGAGATAGCAGACTGACTGCCTTAAGTGCTGACATTAAGCTTTCTTGTGGGAAGTAGTTGTAAAATGAAAATATACATACAACATTATTGCCAAAACAAAGTACTTGTGTACAAGGGAATGGATTATTTAATGGGCGGCCACGGTGGTGCAGCAGTTAGCGTTGCTGCCTCATAGCAAGAAGTTCTCTGGGTCAATTTTCAGCTGGGGTGCCTTCTGTGCAGAGTCTGCATGTCCTCCCTGTGGTCACGAGAGTTTCCTCCAGGTGCTCCAGTTTCCTCCCACATCCCAAAGACATACAGTAGGTGGATTGGACACTCTAAATTGGCCCTAGGTGTGAGTGTGTGCCTTCTGTGGAAGGTTGGGTGCCAGGCTGGCAACTCGCCACTGTAAAACTCCACTGCCAATCATGAGCAGACAGATGATCCACTGTGGCGACCCCCTAACTGGGAAAAAAGAAGAAGGAATGGATGATTTAATCTTCATTTCATTTAACTTCTTCAAGAGTGACCTCTGTATTGATATAATTTAATTTCATGCAAGTGGAGTTCTTTTCATTAGTTATATCAAATCTTAGCCCTGGAGTTTTTAAAACAACTTTTGAAGTGATATTTTCACTGTTTTACTCAGCAACATTTTTGTTTTTTGTTTAGCTTGAAAACTGAATGATGGTATTGTATTAGGCCTTTTCATACCTCTCAAAATCTTAGCACAAGAAATCTGGACAAAGACAAAAATAATTGGGGGGGGAGTCAAGGGCTCAAAAATAGGGACAGATTTTAAATATTGCACTTATAAAGAGAAAATTGCTAGAATAAGAAGGTTTGCATTGACATGCATTTTATGAAGTATATGAAGTCTGAAACTCAAAATGTCTGTCATTATTTAGTGACGTCACTCTGCGATAATTTTCCAGAAATCCACAAATTATATAAGAAACTGACCAAAAATATGAGGCAAAAATCTGGAAATTCTATGAACTTTTGGCAGTTGGGAGGTATGAGCCCTTTTGTTACTCCTGCAGTTAAAATAATAGAAATGGCAATAGTTGTAAAACATTATAGATTCATAGATTCATAGGTGTTTACTAGGCTAACAACCACAAGGGCCTTTTTAAGCCTAGCGATGCATCCCAAATCTCTGATAAGTTCTGATATCCGTGATAAATGCAAGCATGGGTCTGGGAGATGAACCATTCATCCATTGGAGACCTAGGTGCCAAACTAGAGATGAATTTCCGGTTCCCATCCAATTTTTAAGTTGCACTTGAATTGGGTTAAGGAAGAATTCTGTTTCACATGGATGGGGAACCTGGTCCATAGACGGGATAGTCTCTTTCATCATAATCAACTAGGATTGCTTGTTTGTGTGCTTCAGTAAAGGATATTTCATTTTCAACTCAACAGTGGACTACCTACTATTTTCTATCTGATTATTTTGTAGCATCTATTTTATAATTGTATTTTACAGTTCAATTTTTATTAAATGAACTAAGCGCATAACATAATTTAAGAAGTGAACATCACACCATCCACACTGCAAAGTTTCTTCTTGGTTTGTAGTCTCTGGAATACATACCTGTACCTCCAGCAGGTCCTATTTATATCACAGACAAGGTTTAAGTCTTTAGAATGGGTAATTCTGGTGCTGCTTCTTTTGTGGATATGCTGAAGGTCCATCAGAGTGAGGTCTGACAATGCTCTGTATGTCAGGCATAGATCACACCTCAAAAGCCTATAGGAGAGAGAATACGAGGATAGGGCCTTGAGGTGGTCTGCAGAGGACATTCTACTTATGCCCTGTATTCTTTTAATGGGGAACCTCCATGGACACTCCAGTTGTTGGATATTCCTGGTTATGTACATACCAAAGGGGGCTCTGTACTCAATGATAGGTCTGATGAATGCCAAATACAGTGGAACAATGACTTCCTTGGACTTAGATGCCATACCTTTGTTTATAAGTTGTGCAACATTTAATGATTTCTTCTCTACTGTAGACAAGTGATGGTCAAAGCTAGATTACTAGCTATGTGTGTCCCAAAGTCCTTGAGTACTGGGTCAACTCTAAGGGGCATCTTGTCAATATGATAGTTACCAGGGATGGATGACTTCCCAAAAGATACTATTATGCATTTCTTGGCATTCAGTTTTAGTCCATGGCTCTGACACCAGTTGTTTGTCTGTATCAGCCCCTCTTGGAGAATATTTGTGTCAGTGTGAGATTCAATGATAACTCCTAATTTACAATAATCTGCAAATTTAGTCAGCCAGAGACCACTGACATTGGCCTTGACTTCCGAGAAATAAATGCCAAAAAGGAACGGTCCAAGGACTGATCCCTGAGAGATTCTACTTGTGACTGGCTTCTTTATAGAGGTGGACTTCCCAGTTCTAACCTCCTGGGTTCTGTCTGTGAGCCAGTTGGCTATCCACCGGGTGACATACAAGTTTGTACCTAACCTCTTGATTTTGTCAACAATGCCTGAGTGAGTATTGTGCCAAATGCCTTGGCCAGGTCAAGGTAGGTAGTGTGAACCATTTTCCCTCATCCATTGCTTTGGTTACCTTCTCAAAGAAGTCCATCAGGTTGAGTAGGCATGACTTGCCCTTGACGAAACTAAACTGGGTTGGGTCCAGTGTCTGGAGGTTTACTATATCTCTGTTGATGATCTCCATGATAATTCTTTCCATGACTTTACATATAAGACTAGTGAGACTTATAGGTCTGCAGGTTCCAGAGTCTATAGATGGCCCACCTTTCTGCAGAAGGATGATTGTCGCCATTCTCTATTCATGAGGCATGAAGCCTGTTTGGAAGCTACAGTTAAATAGTAATTCCACAGGCTCTACTAGGTCATGTTTCATGCTATTTATAAGACATCCTGTGATATTATCTGGGCCCATTGATACAGTGTTCTAGGTCTTAGAGAGAGAGCATTAAGGACCTGTTCCCTAGTGATAGTAGGCGGAGTTATATTTGATGGTGTTTCATGAGAGAAGGTTTAGGGGAGACTGGGTAAAGTTGGAGCTGAATTAATCAGCCAGGAGGTTTGCTACATCTTCTGGCTCAGTATAGGTGTCTTCATTTACAATGAGCTCTGCACACAATTGTGTATTGCCTTTGAGGTTGTGGATATAGCTAAAGAATGCTTTGTGGTTGTCCTTGGCCTGGGAGGCCAAACTTACCTCAAATTCAGCTTTGGTACACTTTATTTGTCCTCTGAGTTGTCTGCTTAGTTTGATGAGAGTGCTTTTATTCTGCTGGGTGCTGCACCTCCTAATTTTTACCATAATGTTTTCCTTCTGTTATATAGCCTGTTGATTTTGTGATTCCATCAGGGTGGCTTGTTTTTTTGAGTTAGTTGTGTACTTCTTCCTGGTGGGTACAGCTGTCTCTATGCAGCTATTAACATGCTTGTGCAGGATTTCTGTGAACAGTTCTGCATAGGCAGCAGTGTTCTCAGGCTTTATGAGGGCTTGAAATTTTGCCAGATTATCTCTTAATAGCAGGAGGTTAGCCTTAGAGTAGTTCCTGTATATTCCAAGTTTATATGGTGGTCCAGGTTTTATTTTTGCTTCAAAAGAGATCGTATTGTGGTCTCACCTTACCAGGGAAGACATTACAGTAAGGGGTGTGCAGCACTCTCCCATATTATTGAGGACCAGATCCAGTATGGTTGCACCCCTGGTTGGCGTATTGACTATCTGGCCAGGGAGTTGGTGTTTACAAAATCCAGGAATCTCTGTGCATGTACGTTTGGTGTTGTACAGGATTCCCAGTTAATAGTGGGGTAATTAAAGTCACCCATGAATATGGTACTGGGTTGGATGGTTAGTGTTTCTAATAAGTTTAAATACTTGGTATGAGTTTCCTTTGTCATAGAGGGGGACCTATACCTTGCAAGGAAGAGGTATTGGATTTTGCCTGTGGTGATTCAAATATGGAGTAGCTGAAGTGCATTGTCCTGTTTGACCAGCTTTAAAGTATATTTATTTTTGATGTAAATAAAGACACCTCCACCTTTAGTCCCTGTCTGTGAAGTAGCTGGTCTAAATGTGTGAAAGGCATTATAACCTTGCACTCTTGGTGTTTTCACCATGGCTTTAAAGCATGTGTCAGTGACTGCACAGATGTCAGCATTCTCTAGGGTAAAGAGAGCTTCTAGGAAGTGGAGTTTTTTGTTTAGACTCCCAGCACTGAGCAGTAATACCTTTAGATTTCCTTGGTTTTAATTTGCTATGTTGCTATTTGCTATTAGGCTTTTTGGTGATCAGCAGTCTCCAGGAAATAATGTCCCCGTACTCCTTCTCTCACCAGGAGAAAACAAAAGCACTAATCCCAAGAAGACTAGTGAGAGGCCAAATGTGTGCTGTCCAATAACTGGTGGCCTTGCAATAGATATTTAAAGGTAAGATGAAAAATGGGTTAATATCCTAAACACTGCCATAAGCAGTTAGATATGAAAGGGGCAACTTATGTTTTAGCTGTCTAAATGGAGAGCCACTAATTTTAAAAGAGCAAGATAGATTGAAAGGGGGTGGGATCTTTTGTATTCTGGTATTGTGAGATATTGTGGGGATGGCTAATAAATTTAAATCATTCAAGGGGAGTAATTTCACAAAATGATAGTTTTGTGTTTATTCACACCAGACAGTGAAAGGGGAGAGGGAAAGAGATATGTGGTCAAATTAACATAATGGGCAGGCTACTAGAAAGACAGTTTTGTTTAAGAACACAACAGCAACAGGGTGGGATGGTGGGAAAAAAATCTGCCTGTCTCACAAGAGACACCTGTGGTCTCTTTTCCAAATTTTAATATGCAACTAAATGCAGTATACAAGTGAAATACGGTGTAAAGAAAACAAATCACAGTATACAAAATAGGCAACTAAATGCAGTATACAAGTGAAACACAGTGTAAAGAAAACAAATCACAGTATACAAAATAGAAAAAGGCAAGTAATACAAAATACAAGAATTCAATAGCAAACTAACCTTTCCCTCACAGCAGGTTGTGGCAGAGTCTGGGTGAGCTTTTCCAGTAAAGCTTTGAAATGTTTTATTTTACCCCTTAAATAGAAGGTTTAGTTTCTAATTCCTTCCCCCCTCGGTTCATAGATAATTACCCTTAGACAATGGGAAAACTGTACATCAATACTCTGATTAGAGAACGATCGCAGTCCAGCAGGGTGTTAATGTACAAGTGATGCTCACTGAAAAAATGATTCTGCTGCTTCACAGCAGCTAATCAAGCCACCGTGGAGCTTGGACTGAGGACACAGAATGGCCGCCATTATTTTACACTCACTAAGCAGTGTTTTTGCTGTTTAGCGAGTGTAAAATATAAAAAAGAAGACAACAACAAAAAAGATATGTGGGTGTTTATGTCTGTGTGTGAGTGTATGCATGCATGTCAGTGAGAGTGAGCGAGCCATTGTTTTACACTCGCTAAACAGTGCTTTTGCTACCTAACAAGCATAAAATAAAAAAAAGAAAAAAAAACAGCATGTGTATGAAGGTGTATGCATGTATGTGAGTAAGAGAGAGAGAGCAATTGATCGAGTGAAACAGAAGATTCTGTTTATATTTCTGTCTGCATGTATGTGTGAATGCATGCATGAAAACAGAGTGTGTGTGTGTGTGTGTGTGTGTGTGTGTGTGTGTGTGTGTGTGTGTGTGTGTGTGTGTGTGTGTGTGTATGAGACAGAGAGAGATGTAGAGAGTTAGAGAGAAAGTGAGAGTGATGTGTGAGTGCATGCATGTATGTAAGCAGAGGAGACTGCCTGTGAGAGACATTGAGAGAGAGAGTGAGACTGAATGTGTGTATGAAAGCAGCTGGAGATGGTGAGAGATTAAGTAAGAGGGTGAGACAGATCTTGTGTGAGTGAATGTGTGTATGAAAGCAGAGAAGACTGTATGTGTATATGTATATATGTGTGTGAAAGCGGAAGAGACTGTGTATGTATGTATGGGAGAGAGAATGGGCTGTATGTAAAATGGTTGCGTTTCACTTGCTTATTATTTAAGCACTATATTATTTTATATAAATATTTGATGTAAAATGCTTCCTCCAACATCATTAACATATACTACAGCAAGTTTGAAACAGTAGGTGGAGGAACTATTTTGCATTAAAAAATATATAAAAAAAATAATATTGTTCTTAAAAATATAAATAAGCAAGAAAAACACAACAATTTTACAGAGAGTCCTTTGTCTAAATGTAATAATGTCCTCCAGGGTGTGTGTTAATGTGTAATTAATGCCCTTCCAGGGGTGAATTACACATTAACACACACCCTGTCAGGCATTATTGCTTGCTTAACTGACTTATTCTAACTTCTGTGTGATTGACCTGTTCTAATTTCTGTCTCACTCACAAGAGACACAGCTGTGGTCTCTTTTCAAGTTTTAATACGCAATTAAAAACAGAATACAAGTAAAACACAGTGTAAAGAAAACAAATCACAATATACAAAATAGAAAAATCCAGTAAAGTAATACAAAGTACAAGAAATCAAAAGCAAACTAACCTTTTCCTCACAGCAGGCTGTGGCAAGAGTCTGGGTGAGTTTTTCCAGTAAAGTTATGCCCAATACAACTGTAAGGTTTCATTGCTGTAATAGTGGAAACATATTACAACACTGCAGCGTATGTCCATGTGACAGCTTAAACAGCAGAGCTTGTGTTCTCTTCCAGGACTTAAACATATGGTCATTTCTGAATGACCAGTGATAACACAAGGATCAAGGTAATGTTGACTTTATTTCTTTTAAACATGTTTGAAGGACCTAAATCAGTCTGATAAGTGTACTGGTTACGTCTGTTTAAGTAATGCTGAACAACTACCATACTACTTAGAAAATAACCCTTGTAATGGGGCTCTTCTTCTGGTTTCACCAATGAAAAGGACCAGAATTCAAACCTATGTTCCCTTGTAATTCTCTTAATATTATGCAAAACACCTGAAGTGATTTTATTCTCCCTAGTACTCACTCCATTTTATCTTCTGTAGGTGCTCAAACACCCATTGTCAAAAGTGCATCCATTAAATCTGGAAAAGACAAAAGTATTTGCTATTGTTCTTTACACAATAGCAAGGGAGCAACATTCTCGTTATCTTCATGTTTCTACCTAGACACATAAACAAGAAAGCACATCACTCTGGCTTGTACTCCTCTGTTTGTGACTATGAGGAACTACTCAGGCTTGTAAGATATTGGTGAGCCTATTGCCTGACCTATTAACATCTATCTGGAGGCAGTATGGCATAGAATAGAGTCCTCCCCCCTTTCCTTAGTTTTCCTCATTCTTCCCTTCCTCCCTGCATTTCTTCTTCTCTTCCTTTTTTGTTACTTATTCTCTTCCTTTCTTTCTTTCTTCCTTCCTCCCCCATTTCCTCCTCCATCCTTCCTATATACTTCCCATCCACCCTCCCTGCCTTCTTTCCTTCAATCCTAACTTCCTTCAGTCCTCCCACCATTCCTTTCTCCATTCCTTCCTTTCTGCTTTCCTTCCCTTCTCCCTCTCATCCCCTCATATAACCAGAGAACAAACCTGCACTGGCACTGGAATAACATTCAAAGTCCACAAAGACAGTAACTGGAGGTTAGTACTGAATGTGAGACTATGTAAGTATTAAGTGCAAACTCTCCCCTGAGACACCATTACATCCATGTCATGATCCACCAGTCACCATATTTGTTGTTTCCATGTATCTCTAGTAAGTGAAAACATCTGTCTTATATTATTGCTTCCCGTGTGATGCATTATTACCATTACGTACATTTTTTTCTCATTTGTCATTCCTTCCTTCAAGTTACTAATGGAAAACACTGAGGGAAGAGTTTCTGTGGAGAGCATGCAGTCACATCTTGTTCACTGTCTGTGTGACCAAACCATGAGCTCAGTCCACTACACGGCATTTAGTGGTTCTTAACACTCAGTGTTTTAACAGGCATTTCTGCTTTGTTATACTGCTAAACACATTTCACTGTAGTTTATAAAGCACATGGCCTCATTAATTACAGAATATATTCTGCAATTTTTTCCTTACAGTTGACTATATAGTCACTATGTTAAATGCTCTCCTACGCAGATGCTGAAAGGTGTAGTTCATTGTAGTCATGAGGTAGGTACATTTTTTATCTTTATATTTGACAACTAGGTAAGTTAACTTGTCCTGAGAAGAATATGCTGGCAGCATGACACAAAAAATACAGCAAAGCACAAAAGTAAAAAGCAACTATTAAATGACTTCAGCACAGCACTGGAAGTTCAATGTGCATTATTATATTTTCCAAAAGCATGCAAAGCAGGCATTTTATATGTTGTGACTTAAATTTAACAGATGCCATATTTTCAGTGCAGACAAATCGACCCAAAGCAGATTAAAAACTTGCTGTTCATCTGAACACTATGAAATGTTCAGTGGTCTCTGTATCTTAAGTATTGCTGGCACATAAGACACACATGAAAAGATGCACATTATTTTGTTTTCCAAAAGATGCTGAAATTTGATTCTGACATCTCCAGAAGCACTGTTTAGGATTATGCATTCAGTTTTGCACTTGCATGCCTCTGCAGTGTGCAGTTTTCAATGACTGCACCCCTGAACATGTTATTTAGACATTTTTACCTTAATAATTATGATAGTAATGGACAGTTGACAAAAATGTTGCATAGATATTTAACTTTTTCAGAGGACAGTAAGGCATTGAGCACTCAGCATTTACAAATATCTGTATATTTAGCACCAACGTGGTCCTCATTTTGTTTGTTGCTATGATTGTTTCTACATGTATCCAGTAGTTCCAATTGTTTTAAAGCAAAATTTATAGCCAGTCTTTCTTCATGTCGTGTAACAGAAGGCATTCTTTTTGGGATGACTACATAATCAATCAAGAACAAAATATAATCGGAAAACAGTCTTCTCTTGTCTCTGAGTTATAGCTTACATACAATATGACACTGAAAAAGTCATTTAACCAAGTTGTGTCTCAGCTGTGAGCCCAACATCTCAAGCAGCATATATGTCAGAACTTATTTGCTTTCACATGCTAAGAAAAATAAGTTTACCTGTTTATTTATTTGTTTGTTTAGTGAGGTAGTGGCCTAATCTGGACCTATTTCAGCAACAGCTCAGGAAATTAAAGCAAAATTACTACACTAAGTTACAATGAAAACAAGCAAAGTATTGTAAAAAAGTACAAGAAAAATAGTTTTAAAGACTTTCTACTGTTTTCTAAGTAGAGTGTCAGTAAAAAGCTCAGCATATACATAGCTACAGTACTGGTGTATACTGCAGCTATATATACAGTATTGGCATATGCAGAATTCCCTGAAGTCTGCCTTGATAAGTGAGACCTATTTAATAAGCTGACTGACTGCCATTCCAGCCTGTTACATATAGTAATCAAAATAATGTGAAATATGTGCAGCAACTACTTATTACCTGCACAACCAGGATCAAGTTAGGATTGCACCCAAAACTTGGTTAAGGCACAAGTGTGCATCTGTAGCATACCTTCCTGAACATAATCTGATATGTAGATTGATTCTGTGAGGAATGCTAAAAACACCATTCTTAAACCCACATTTTAACAACCATCAAATATTTGATGTAAAAGCCTCAGTGTTTGTCTCTGGTGATCTTTTGGGTAATCTTATAACAGAGTCATGCTGATACCTGTGGTCAAGTAACCTCCTGGTGATCAACAGACAGCTGACAGTGACTTTCTCCTTATTCAGCCTGGTGAGTTGACATCTGTGTGTATTGACAGACAGCTGACAGTGACTTTCTCCTTATTCAGCCTGGTGAGTTGACATCTGTGTGTCTCACAATGGAGTTTCCGGTGACTAAAATATTGGGTTGTGTGGTAGCTTGCCTTATGGGCTTTAAAACTGAGGCTCCATGCAGTGTGGCTGTATGTGTTGTAGTGGGTGTTGTTTTACTGGTGTGCTTCTGATGCTGCTGATGGTATCTTGTTGTAGGTCAAATGTCTGGGAGGTTTTTGGGTTTAAGAGCCTCAGCATACGTGAGTCTGTGTATCTTATTCAGACTGTGTGTGGTGGGTGTGGTGTGTGAATTACTAACAACCTGATTAATATCACAAGTGCTTGGATGTGAGAGCTTTGCCACCAGTGACATTGTGTAAATACATCTCTCACATACCTTATCAGTTTGGTTGAAAATAAGCTGGAAACAAATAAATTATGTTACATTTATTAATATAAAATTGTAATAATAAAGTAATTAACAGCTTGAATACCAAAACATGGGTTGTATTTTCACTGTATTTTTGAAATACTGCAAGTTCCAGAAGTACCTCTTTTTGCATATATTTTGTCCATGCGGAACAAACCCCTTCTGCAATAGTGCACCACATTTGACTGTAAAGATGTCACATATTCAGTTGTTTATTGATTTACTTACTAGCAGGTAGGTTCATAGGATCTGTAGAAATCTAGCCTGCATTCCCATGAAGTTTTTAGCCCTTATAATTTTAGTATTAATAACCTAGAGCAGGACAGAACATTTAAATGCTATCCATAAAGGACAGGGGTGAATTTGCAGTTTCACATCAGTTTATCCAGAATTTGTTTGAATACAATAGTAGTGTAGAAATTGTGTGGTGAGAGGGGCAATTACCCTCATTGCTGACTTTTCTAAGGCTCAATCTAAGCAAATGAAATAAATAAAAGTTTTTGCATAACACACAGATACGTACATACATATATATATATATATATATATATATATATATATATATACACACACACACACAGTACACACACACACTCACACACACACACACACACACACACACACACACACACACACACACACACACACACATATATATATTTGTGTGTGTGTGTTTATTTTCCTTTAAGGGGAAACAAAGTAAAGGCAAAAGTGTCCTACACTGACATCTGAGACATTCCAGCATGCACCTTGCCCCTTTTACATGAGCATGCATGACTGGCTGCACAGGTAGAGGGGCAGTGCACAGAAGACATTCTCCAGGCTTTTTCAAATTGATGCCCACAGTGAGCCATGCAATTAGTTCTTGGTTTATTTATTTTTTGTTTAAATAAATTGCTAGCTGTAGGCACGTTACATTTGGGCTTTGCTTGGATAGTTGTTGATTACTGCCCATTCCACTATTCCAGACCAGCAGTCAGCGAAAGACTGTGATCAAGAACAACCTGCTTAGCTGATGGTTTTCACAAAGTAAGGAAGTTAAAGATTTTAAATACTGCTCTTGTAAACTTAGGAAGCTCCTAGAATAACAGATTTTGTGGTGGCATGCACTTTCTGAAGGATGTGAAGTCTGAAACTCAAATATATGTCATTATTTAGTGATTTCGTAATAATGCTGGTAAGACAAAAGCTAAAAAAGGGGCAGAAATATTGTGTTTATAAACTTAGGATTTGTGTTGGCATGCATTTTCTGAGGGATAGGGCATGTCTGTTATTTTTTAGTGACTTCAGTCATCAGTATTTTCCCAGAAACCCATAAATTTTATGAGAAACAGATGAAAAAAGAGGCAAAAACCTGGTCTTTTTGCAGAAATCTGGATAGTTGAGAGATATGGTGGGCTGCTGACTGGACTGGTGAATGTGTTGTATTAAAATGTTTTGTAAATCAATGAATTAGTCTGGCTTACTGTCTTAATGGCTCTTTTACACAATTACCTTTTTGGAGAAATGTGATGAAGAGCTGTGCTTAATATAATTAAAATGATTAGAAATTAAGAATTATAATATATACTTTCTCTTTACTTCAGAAAAATTCATATAAATTCACATTCTCTTATTCTGTCAATGACTCAGGTTAACAGAGTACTAATAATTTAAGTGTCCCCGAATAGTCCCTGTCTGATTATTATTTCTGCATTTGTTTACCTATAAATGAATCCAGACCATCATCTGGATATCAGTTTGTGGTGGACAGGACTGGTGGTGGACAAGTGTGTCCAATTACAATGTAATGTATTAATGCATTTGACTTTGAGTTTGCACAAAACCTAATTACCTGTTTGGGAGGAATAGGTGGTGAACTGCACATAATAAATCCTGACAATAATTATAATACACTTCTTTGCTTCAAAAATATATATAAATTCATATTCTCCTGTTCTGTCAAGGACTCAGGTTAACAGTATTGATATTTTCAGTGTCTATGTCTGATTGGATTTGTCCCTGGTTCTAATGAAAAGTGTCTGATTTGTAAAAATTCATGGCGAAGAGGCAGAATTTTGTGGGGTATCCTCCTGCCATTGCTACCAATATTGGTTATTGTGCATTTGTTGTTGCTATATAGAATAGAAAGAGACTTTGCTGACTGTTTTATGGGTCAGACAGATATGAGTTCTTAATTCATCAAGGCTGTTTTGATATTAGCTAATGGATTTTCAGTCAATGTTACACTGGTTTATGGGGGAAGAATTTAGTTTCATCAAGGCTGTTTTTATCAATAATTATTTGAATGAATGAATGAATGCTATTTTAAGGATATTCTGAGAATTTTTTTGCTGGGGAGAGGGTGAGCAGGTGTCAAATGAGATTCATCCTGGACTCCAAATGTTCTAGTTACTCCTCTGGAGCAGAGTAAGGGAAGATGATTCCAAAGAAGTAGCGTTCTCTGTGATGCGTATCTATCCGTCAAACAACAATTGGAAATGCAGTTGTGAAGTAAATCAGAGAGGATGGGGTCTTTAGAAGTTCTTTACTCGAAGAAGAGGTCATCTTTCAGTAACTTGTATGATACTGAGATGTGTGACAAAGCTTTGAGATGACCTTTTATGATTTAGGCCTTTGATGTACTTGGTGAGACAGTGTTGTGGTCATTTAAATTGTTTTAAGTGTTTGGACAGGTACATATTAAAGGGGACATTATACTTAATGATTGGCCTAATAAGTGCTAAATACAGTAGAATAATCACATCTCACAATCTGGATACCATACCCTTACTAATAAGCTGCTTGATGAAAAATAGTATATACAAAATGACCAAAAGACAGTTTGTTGTCCACATTGATACCAAGTTCTTTAACTACCAAATCAATTTTCAAGGGTGTGTTTTTGATATGGTATCATGGCAGGGTATGGTAGCTAGGTCCAAGGTCATTGTTCCCCTGCATTATTCAACATTCATCAAATCTATCATTGAGTACAATGCCCCCTTTGATATCTACCCTACCAGCCACATCCAACTACTAGAATGGTCACAGAGGTTCTTCACTAAAAGAATACAGGGCATACATGACATGTCCTATGCAGACAGCCTTAAAGCCCTATGCCTGTATTCTGTCTCCTACAGGCTGTTGAGGGGAAATCTATGCCTGGCATACAAGGCATTGTCATACCCCATTCTGATGGACCTCCTGCATATCTGCAAAACAAACAGCACCGGAATTACCAATCCTAAAGACTTACACCTTGCCTGTAATAAAAATAGGATCTGCTGAAGAGACAGGTATGTAGCCCAGAGACTACTCCTTCTCTGGAACAGGATCCCCATCCATATGAAGCAGAGTTCTTCCCTAACCCAATTCAAGTGTAACTTGGACAATTGGATGGGGAACAGGAAATTCATTCCTGGTTCATCACCTATATCTCTAATGGACACAGGTAGCCTAAAAAAGGTTCATTTCCCAGGCCCTTGCTTATAAATGTTTCATCTCCAAAGCCCCTGCTTATACTTATCAAGGGTATTAGAACTTATCAGAGATTTGGAATGCATGGCTAAGTTTAAAAAGGTCCCTGTGGTCATTAGCCTTGTACAAACCTATGAACCTAAGAACCCATATGATACCTATAATGTCCATAATATCCTCTCCATGGCCTTACAGATGATGCTGGACAGACTTATGGTCTTTAATTACCTGGGTCCACTGATGCCCCACCTTTGTGTAGAGGGATGACTGTCACTGTCCTCCATTCATTCAGCACAATGCCTGTTTGAAGACTGATATTGAATAACCTCCGTAGGGAGTTTGACAGATGCTGTTTCAGGCTGGCCACTTGGTAACCTAGTATGCTATCTTGTTCCATAGAAGCAGTGTTGCTGGCCATGAAAAATGCTTTGAAGACTTGCTCTTGGGAGATTCAGGGAGGTGTAGATGTTGGTATTTGATATGGAAATTTAAGGAGAGAGGGAGGGATGAAGTCAGAACTAAATTTATCTGCAAGCTGACTAGCTATATCCTCAGGGTCTGAGTACGCAGCATCATTTACTATAGGTTCTGTGCAGTGTGGGAATTATTTCTGAGGTTTCTAAAATAGTTAAACGAGGCTTTGTGGCTGTCTTTTGCCTTGGTGGCTATTTTTACCCCATATCTAACTTTGGTTGATTTGATCCAAGACCAAAGTTCCTAATTATGTTGGCAAAAGAGTCTTTGACATCATAATAGTTATATTTATTATTGCATACTTTTTTTGTTTTTATTGAAGAGCTTGTTTATATTTAGGTTCCACCACCGGGGTTTATTTTTAAAATCAGCATTGTATTTGCTTTGGTGGGGCACAAATGTATCTATGCAGCTATTCAGATGTGCATATAATTTGACAGTAAAGGATCCTACATACACAGTGGGGTCTTGAGGTTGGAGGGGATGGGCATGATAAATTTAGCCAAGTCATCACTCAATTTCCATAGATTAGACTTTGCAAAATCTTTGAATATCAAGGTATTTCAAGATGCTTCCAGCTGCAGTCTTATGGTGAATGTGCCTGATCTATGGTCCAATTTGATAAGGGAGAAAGTTACAACTGGTGAGGAACAGGGCTATCCCATACTAGTGAGGACTAAGTCTTGAATTTTGTCTTCCCTTGTTGGGATGATGATTAACTGTCACATACTGGTGAGGACAAAGTCTAGGATTCTGTTTCCCCTAGTTGGGGTAGGGACTAACCAGTCAAGAGATTTTGCATTTATGAAGTCCAGAAATCTCTGGATATACATGTTAGGGCAAGTGTAAGTTTTGCAACTGATAGAAGGGTAGTTGAAATCCTCTAAGATAATGATGTTTGACCTAATGCATAGGAACTCCATACTAGTCAGGTAGGGGGTATGGGCCAGTGGGGGTCGTGGGGGGGGGGGGTTCTTATAATTAGCTATGGCAAGATAAGGACATTGTTAATGATAAGTCAGATGTGGTGGAATTCCACGTCATTATCCTGTCTAATGAGCTTGAAGGTGATATTTTGTTTTACAAATATAAAGAACCTGCTGCCTTCATCTAGTGTGGTAGGCCTGAGTGCATGTGAACATAGCTCTCAACCTTTTTAACCCCAGAATTAGGGGCAAACCAAAACATAATCAGGGAAAAGAGACCCCAAATTAGGAATACTTTTAAAATACTGGTCCTGTTACTATTACTTTACACAGTAGATAGGAAAACAGGATGGGCACTAACATGCATTTTTTAAAGTGAAGGAAGTCTAATTGTAATGATTATTTGTATTTACTGACTGCAATCCTCCACTTTTTCACAAAAAATTTCTGATTTTAGGAGGGATAGAGTAAAACTGTGTTCCAAAATTAGGGAATACTCTAAATGTTAGTGACAGTTGAGAAGTTGCATGGTAGGTGTTGAAACCCTGCACTGACAAGGTGCTCTAAATGGTCATGAACTAGGTTTCTATGATGATGTATGTGTTGATGAATTCCAGGGTAAGCAGTGCCTGTAGGGAGTCAAGATCTTTTTGAGGCTCCTACATTAAGCAGCAATACCTTCATGTTATTTGGATTTTGTTTTGGTAAGTTGCAAGCTTTTGAAGATTTACATTTCCTAAAAGAAGATTCTAAGGGTGCTGGACAAGGTTTTAGCCAATATATAAATTCCTTGTGGAGAGAGGTGCACACCCTCCTGGTGAAGCAGTAAGGACTGTCTCCGATTTATTCACAGGCTGATCTATATTAGACCCCCCCCCCCTTGAATGACACCAGAAGCTAAGCCAATTCTTGAAGTCAATAATCCTTTGTTTATAAAAAGTAAAAGGCAAAGGAGGCAACGGAACACAACAGTAAAAATCCAAAGTATTTATTCCAAAGACAGGTAGGTGAGCACTTTCGCAGCCAAAGCCACTTCATCACATGATGAAGCGGCTTTGGCTACGAAATTGCTCACTTATCTGTCTTTGGAATAAATACTTTGGATTTTTACTGCTGTGTTCCATTGCCTCCTTTGCCTTTTACTTTTTGTATGATAGTTTTCTTGGAGGAACAGTTTACCTACACCATTACATTTGTTTTTTTTTGCAATCTTTTGTTTATATTGTAACATCATTCTTTGTGATGGTAAAATACTGCTCAAGAACAGGTTCATACCTGCCTCAGTCATGTATTCCAAGACCTCCATCATGTTTGTCTTTATATAGTCCAGGGGAGGCATGTCACAAGTCATTTACTCCCATTTGTACTATGACTGTGTCATATGTGTACTTGTGATGCAAGGACTTGAGTGCATGTGTGATGTGGTCAATCCTGAATCCTGATATGCAACTAACTGTGACTCTTTCCTTATGTAGCATGGTGAGGAGTGCATCAGTGTGTCTCACTATGGTGTCAGCTATAACTGTGATGTTGGATTGTGTGGAGATTTGCCTTATGGGTTTCTGAGCTAAGGCACTGACAGCCTTAGATGCATGTTTCATGGTGAGTGTAGCCTGAGTTAAGTGTTTGTGAGATTGCTGTGGGTACTTGCTCTCAGTTAGATTACAATAGGCTAGCTGCTCTTGGGGACCATTTTAAGCCTAGCCAATTTCCCTTTTAGTTCTTGAATTAACCTATCCCATTTGGTGTTAGATTGCCCTTACCCATCACATGGTGTTAAAATAGTAATATTTAGGAGACCTTTGTGGTTTGGGTAGATTCCATTTATGAGATGAAGCATACACATAAAAAACATGATTGACAGAAATGCATGGTGACTTTTTATACTGTGCATATTTTTATAAAATAAGTGATTATGAGGCATATACTTGTTTACAATTTTGCATTTATAAGGTAGACTGATTCTTAAAAGAGAATGGAGTAGTTAGATATAAATCATGGTTAAGAGCCACAAATGAGGCAGATGAGGTTCCAACATGGTTGGTTGGACATGTACTAATTCTGGGGCGAGATAATACTAGTGTGCTGTGTATATTCACCATTCTCCTTAAAACACTTGCATACTGCTTCATTACATAAGTGCTAAGGGGTGCTTGTTTGTAACTTTGGAGAGCAGTCTCAGCTTTTACTTCTACTGTAGGTTTATTCCACAGAGCTGGGCTCAGTCAGAAAAAGGCTCATTCCCTGATGACAGTCGTAACAGTCAGTCTGCTTAGGGCAAAAGTGATTTCCTGGGTATTTCGTAGTGTGTATTCTTGCTCTCATTGGCAGTTTTCTTGTTGGCAGTAGGCAGTACCCTTCATTTAATATTTTTAATATTATGAGTTTGCCTAATGAGAAAGTAGTTCACGCTGTGAAAGGAAGCCAGTTTCGTTTCCTTAGTATATCAGCAGAACAAATCTGCTTATTATATTTTCAGTTATTTGTAATGTTTAACTACTATAAACTGAGCTAAAGGCTAGTAGTAGAAGACCATATTCGAGTTTGGGAAGGAGAACATTTTTGGCAATAGCAAACCTCCAAAAAAATGATAGCTGCCCCCCTAAAAAAATAACTGTAATGCTTTGAGCAGAAGAAACAAAGTGATAACATCCAAATTAACTATGTATTTTAGTTTCTGCTGCTGACAGGCACACTTCACACTATCTTCAGTCTGCTGATAGGATTACATAGCAACTGCAGCAAACTAGTCACCTTCACTCACACTCAGATGATGAAAAACGGACTATGATCACGAAGAAGTAAAAACTTGATAACCAAAATGCACATGGCTACAAAGCACAATAATCAGGTGCCACAAAAATATATAGTATAAATAACCAATTAGGTCAAGAATCTACCAAGTAAAAATGTTATTAAATGTAGGCATGTACCACCAGAAACTCAGTGCACTTCACAGAAACAAACACACAATAACCTCTTCTTCTAAAATCACTCTTGCCAAAACTTTCCTACTACCTTCTCTGCTTTGTGACACTCCAGTATTAACCAATTTACAGAGCTCCTCTAGATCTGAAATGGAACAGCGCTACAATAAAGTGGCTGAGTTTGCTACCAATTCTAAAACTAGAACCCATCACTGTTTGTCACTAAGAAAAAACTAAACTGGCTAGAATCACCCAACTACCTACTACATACCCAACTTTTAACACTCCACAACATGGTCAGCAATACCTAAGGTTGCCCAGCACTGAACAACATAATTACCCCATGCATATGAAGTAGAACACTTAGAGCTGCAGATAAAGACCTTCTCTCTATATACAAACCCTCTAAGACAGCTGGACAAAGTCTCTACTCCCGCTATTTTGTAAAAACATAGAACTCTCTTCCACATACTACAAGAACTACAGCTAACCTATCTGCCTTTAAATCAGTACTGAAACAACACACGCTCAAATCCTGGATGTGTCCCTGCTCTGATCTAGGCTAATCTTTTCACCAGATCTGAAAATTCTGCAGCTTTCATCTACTCTCTACCCATCTCTACTTGCATATCTTTATCAATTACTTTAATACTTACCATCTACCTTATATCAATGTACTTATTCACCTGTAACTCGGACAATTTGTCTGTACTTGTATTAAGTATAATATTTACATCTCTGTATGTAACTTTAACTTTTCATCTTTTTGTTATCTGTATAAAGTTTGTACTTTATATTATATGTATAAAGATTGTACTTATCTGTTGTAACTCAAGCTTTTCTCCTGGGGCCTCCACTGAAAATGGGTTCTTTCTGACCCAGTCGGACATTCCCTGTAAAGAAATATCAAATAAATAAATAAATTCTTGTTCCAATTGCTTGTTTCCAGAATGTAAGTAAAAGCATGAAGTCATACAAAGTGAGAGGTCACAAGCATGTCTTACTGTGTATTGTCGATGGTCTAGCTCAGTTGGGCTTCCTGCTCTAGTTACAATTTCCTACATCACCTTAATCATGAACAGCTCAGGCATTATATGTTTCCTGCTCTGGTCCCAAAACAGTAGTGAGCTTGCCACAAAAATAGATCTAGCAGAGACATCATCAGTGTGTGTAAGTGCAGTAACAGCGAGTCCACAGGAAGCAAGTCTGGCAATGGCAATAAGTGCATCAGAACACAAAGAACCCCGCCGATTGACTGAACCGCCTGTGTGGTGTTTGTGTACATCACTAAAGTCAGCCATTTCAGAGGGTACTCAGGTCTCTTATCAAAAAATGAGAATTATGGCAGCTATTTTGTGAAAATGCAATGGAGGTTTTTTTTTTTTTTTTTTTTTTGCTTAAAATTATGGTATTCCAGGCAAATCAGGATTATTAAGACATGCTAGGCAGAAATGCCATCAGTTCTTTTGCCATCCTGTTTTACTGTCGAAAATACAGACTACTCATACTACACTGGTTACCTTATATACAGCTGGCTTTTCAATTCTTAGTTCATGTTGTTGCTCTACTACAGCTATGTCGTATAAAATGCGAACTAGTAGCAAGCCCTAACCTGCAACCAGTGATCAGTAAGAGTATCTCAGGCAGTAAAATGTATGCTAGTCAAAGCCTGTAAAAGCCCATAAAAATTAAGACTTGTCCTTTTATTGTTAACTGCAGTGCCTTTTAATAGAAAAATGAGTGAATGAAAATATAAACTCTTTTATTACTGCTGTTTCAGAAGTATAAAAAGCTCTGAAAACATATTACCTACACAACTTCCCTGAATTAAGTAATACATTAGATTGGATTACATTAGCTCAATGGCAGCAGAAGACAATAAACTTATATTTTCTGTTCTTTAAAGTGCATTTAGTATTCTTCCTCCCCTGCGTCCCAGTCTTCCTCCTTATTATTATCCTTATGCCACCTGTCCATGCCATCTTGAATGTCTCTGTGGATTCCAGTAGTCCATTCCTTGTGTCCACAACTTCTCTGTGAAAAAGTGCTTTTGGTTTTTCACTGGCTAATGCGTGGAATAACCCCCATGTCTTGATCGATGGCCAACTCATTGTTTGGGAAAATTGGCTGCTGGCAGGTCTTGGATACATTAAACATATATGGGATGTGGGGAGGTGACTGGTTATTGCTTTTGGGGATATCAAACTTTCATTTCCCCATACTGGGACATTGTGGTGGGAGTATCTGCAAATAAGGGCTTGGCTATAAAATTTGACTAGGGTAACTAAGCTAAAATTTACCGAACACAAAGACAACTTTATGGGGCTATTTAATAAGGTTGCTAAGAGCAAGTGTCATTTAAAGATTAAGTTGCTATATAGCTTGGTGATAGATGTGTAACACAAGTGGAATGATATATTATACAGCCCAGTGGCCTGGAAGGATTGGACTGCATTCTTAGCAGACTACATAATCAGCCATGGCCTCTGCTATCATGGTTTGTTATGCCCAAACTGATCTACTTATGGAATTTTATTCTCCAGCAATTGTATAATAGAAGGCCCTGTAGTAACTGTGCATGTTGGTATAGCCTCCAGGATAATGCTGACTAATTTCATATCATCTGGCCTTGTCATGTAGTTTGTTCTAGGTAGTGCATTATAACACAAGGTGTGGAGTGGGCCTTTAGGATGGGTATGCCAGATAGGAATAATTATAACTTTTGGTTGTTTGGTGTAATAACAGAAAAACTGATTTGAGCAGAACTGAATTCTTTTGGATTACTACATCTGCAAAAGAAACATTAGAATTACTTGCTCTGAGACCTAAACCTTATCTCCAACATAAAAAGAACATATTGGAGGGATAATTATGTGTCTCTAAAACTTCCCCTTTTCTGAAAAAGGCTTCTCATCCATCTGAAACAGAGTCCTTCCCTAACCCAATTCAAGCACCCAAGTCTGGTACCTGTCTCTTAATACTTGACTACCCATGCCCAAGCCTCCATATACCCCTTAAAATAGTTCAAGAGTTATCAAAACGTGGCAGATGCATTTGAGAAGCATGGTTAGGCGTAACAAGGCACCTTGGGTTCGTTAGCCTAGTAATCACCTATGACCTATGAAACCATGTTATCTGGTTATCTTTCTTTTGTGTTTATGTACTGACAAAAAAATCCCTAGTGACTGGCTGCCTAGTTTACAGAAACCAAGTTATAAAATTACCAAAGAATAGTCTTTGCATGCACAAATGGAGTGAGGATTTTTACATTATTTACAAAACCCAACAAGTGATTAAATTATGAATGAAAGTATTTAGAATCACTGGATAAACCCAATAGAAAAAAGAAAGAAAAACTGTTCATATTGATAGTCAGAACTACAACAGGAATTTCTTAGAATTTTAAAAAAATAATCACAATTTTTTATCAGCGACTAAAGAAAAAAGATGGCAACAAGTCTAATAAACTGCTAGAGAGGCACAATGAGTGCTAAATAAATGGCCAAAATGTACAAATGTACCTTTAGAAAACATGGAGACGTAAATATTAAAGTAGTGAATCGTGAACTTTCAAACAAATATAGTGTGTGGTAATAGTGTTTACTGGATGGGGCATTCCAGTTCACAGCTTCATATAATGCATTCAGATCTGCAATATAACAAAACAAAAGACAAAACAAACTTCTATCCCCATTATCTGAAGTATTAAAACAATGTATATGCATATTTTAATCAGGTACACAGTTAATGTCAAACAACTTTTAAAGGAACTTGCTGATTGTGTTTATTTTTACTGGTATTTCTATCAAACTTGCGTACATCTGTTTGCTGCAATAGCCATTGTAGCCAACTATTTAGAAGCCCCCCCCCCCCCCACACACACACACACACACTTTTTTTCTTATATTTAAACAATATACTGATTTATTTGAGCAATTAGTAAATTCTGTATGTCTACAACAAGCTACATAAAAATGCATTATAAAATTGTGGCAAACCACAGCAAAACTAGATTGTCATAGCAAGAAAAAATAAAACAATATATACAAGAAAAGTATCACCATGGAATTCAAAAAGGTTTAATGCAGTGTGAAAGCCTCACCTTGAAAGGTTTCAATATTTGCATAAGTGTTTATGATTCACAGGGCACCCTGCCACTAAGGTTTTCTTCTCACAGGGGCCTAAGCACAGACAGCAGTCTTGCCGGTGAAGTTGCATGCTAATATGACATGTCAGGGGAGTGGCTAATGCTAATTAACCATGTGCTCTCCAACAGAAATGCCCATGGGTCCAAATTTGCTTAAATTTTGTATTCTAGCAGCAAAAGGCAGTCATGCTTTCATTCCTACGAGAGTACTCACCTTGCAGTCAAATTCAGACAAGAGATGCAGATGAAGGAGTATTGGTGTATGTACATGTGCTGGTGTGTGTGTGTGTGTGTGTGTGTGTGTGTGTGTGTGTGTGTGTGTGTGTGTGTGTGTGTGTGCGTGTGTGCACGTGTGTGTGTGTGTGTGTGTGTGTGTGTGTGTGTGTGTGTGTGTGTGTGTGTGTGTGTGTGTGTGTGTGTGTGTTAGTGTGTGTGTGTGTGTGTGTGTGTGTGTGTGTGTGTGTGTGTGTGTGTGTGTGTGTGTGTGTGTGTGTGTGTGTGTGTGTGTGTGTGTATTGGGGGGAGTTTTGCTAACATGATGCATGGGCCACTACGGGATCAGGATCACTTGTTCAGACAGGTCTGACAGAGCTATAGTTTGATTCAGATTCACAGTAATTAGCCAATAATGAGAACTTTCTCAGTGCATCCATACTTCTCTCTAAATCACATTTTCTAACCATCGTTCTAATCGGGCTACCCAAGCTGGCGTGAGCAGTGAGAATTTTACTGAATCCCAAGCACAGTTATTTACATGCAAGAATGAGTGGACTGTGACTATCTCATTTTCTTGATAATATCTCCTTTATCTCCCCAAACATAGCTATACCAACATGTATGGAAGATGTCTTTGCTAACACAGTGCATGGGCCTTTAGGGAAAGCAGTAGTGCTGTTCAGGTCTGATACTGTTGGGCAAGCAGTGTGAGTGGTGAGCACTTTATTGTATTCCAGGGGAAATCATCTATGTGTAAGAAGTATTGGACTGCAAATATTTATCTTCTTAACAGAGCCTCCTGCAGTCCCCCCCAAACTTATTTATATCATAAAAATTAAACCATCAGGAGTCCACAGATATTTGCAGTTTGCATATCTGAAGTTTTCGCCATGCAACACAGCTTTTACTTAGCTCAGTATTGTAAGATTTGAACCATTTAGAAATCATAGCTGGTACAAAATCAGTGTGCCAAAAGCAGGAAATTATACCCAGTATTCACTCAACTTCAACTATTACACAAATAAATGAAGATGCAAATAAAGAAAAACAGATTCCTCCCACAACATTAAGGAAACAAAGTGAAACTATAAATAAAATCTTCAATAGTTCTTAAATTCCAGCTGCTACTGCTGGATTACTAAACCAATGAATTACAGAGTAGAAGTGGTGAAAGTAAATCAAACTGCACAACACAGAATGTGCTTTGTATTTTTTCTTTCCTTTTTTATCTACTATAGGCCAAATTACATTGTTCTTGCTGCTTATGTAATGCATAAATAATAAGGTGTCCTTGAAGGCATAGCAGAAATATCAGCTACTTCCCCAGTCAGCACCATCAATCAGGACACATACTGACACCGTCATCAGACAGAGAATTTTAATACCCCAATATTCTCCCACTGTGTAATGTAAACATAATGCTTACTGTCAAGGGTCTGCTCTCTCCTACTTTCAATGTCTATACAAAGAAATAAGTAACGACGCATTCCTTGAGATTCATAAATGTAGCACCTGCAATGATTGCCAGGCTACCTCTGGTTACATGGTGTGCATGATGCGGTCCTTTACCTATACATATGAGCAGGCTGGTGTGCATAATGAGAAGTTTCTCATTCTGGCTGCAGTGCAGACCTGCTGCTAGATCATAGTAAACAACTTTGTGGCCACATAGGTTCATAGAAGGTTACTAGGCTAATGGCCCTAGAACCCTTACAAGCCTAGCCATCTTTCTCCAGTTGTTGGTTGTTAGGTGAGTGAAGTTTGCAGAGATAAGGGTCTATGGTAGTTAATATTGACTTTATCTGTCCAGGAGGGAAATGGGCTACACACCAGGAGTGAATTTGCAGTCACCCATCCATTGATCCATTGATTTAGGTTGCATTTGAAGCAGGTCAGGGTGGAGCTCTGTTTCATGTGAACTGGAAGATTGTTCCAGAGAAGTGGCAGTTTCTGAAAGATGTATCTATCTCTCCAGCATGACCTTTTCATGTCAGAGGCTAGGTTAAGATCCCTGGAATGAGTGACCCTTGTGCAGGTGGATTTATGAATGTGTAGAATTTCCATAATAATGATTTTTTTTTTTTTGCATTTAGCTTTATTCCGTGGGTTTGACATTAATCATTGGTCTGTGTTAACCCTGTCTCCAGTATGTTAACATCACTGGGGGGCTCAGGGATTCCTCCGGTTTGCAGTCATCAGCAAACTTGAGTAGCCACGGGCCATCCAAATTTGTCTGGACTTCTGAGAAATAAATTCTGAACAGTAAGGGGCCCAGCACAGAACCCTCCCTTACACAACTGCTGACCGATTTTTGCTAGAGGTGAAGTTGCCCACTTTGATAGTATGTGTCCTGTTGGTGAGTCAGTTGGCTACCCATCTTGTAATTTAGGGGTTAATTCCCAATTGGGAAAGTTTTCCTATAATACCTGAGTGGAGGATTGTGTCAAATGCCTTGACTAGGTCAAGATAGGCAGTATGCACTGTCTTTCCCTCATCCAGGGCCTTGATGACTTTCTCAAAGAAGTCAACCATGTTTAACAGGCATGAACTACCTTTAACAAATCCGAACTAGATTGGGTCCAGAGTTGGAGATTACCTATGCCCTTGTTATTAAGGTCCATAATGATTCTTTACATGGCTTTACAGATGAGGGTAGTCAATCTTATGGGTCTATAATTAACAGGTTGATGCCCCTCTTTTCTGCAGAGGGATTACTGTTGTTGTTCTCCATTCTGCCACAGCATAGCCAGTTCACAGGCTGTGGTTAAATAAGGATCCAAGTGGGTCTGCTAGGTCATGTTTTAAGTTGTTTAAAAGATAACCTGGGATGTTGTCTGGTCCCATTGATGCCATGCTTTTGGCCTTGGAGAGTGCCAAGATGATTGAGTAATGGTGGCGGGTATACTTTAGGGGACAACTGGAGGGTCAAATCTGTCAGCTAGCAGCTTGGCTATTACTTCCAGTTGGGTATAGGTGGTGTCATCCACAAACAGTTCAGCACATAGCTGGGTAGTTCCTTTTATATTTTGAATGTAGTTAAAGAATGCCTTGTGATTATCTTTAGCTAGGCAGGCTATTTTTACTTCATAATTAGCTTTGAAAGATTTAACAACATTTGTTTGTTTAAGCTAGAAAGGGATTTCTTCCTCTGGTGACCCACTTCCCTCTTGTTCTTAGTCATTAGTTTCTTTCTGTTCTTGTATAGCTTGTTTATACTAGCAGTCTAACAGGGGGCTTGTTTTTTCAGTAAGACCTGGTTTTAATCTGGCCAGGTACAGCCGAGTCTATGCAACTGCTTAAGTGATTATACAGGGTATTGATGTACACCTTTGCATAGCAGTCCATGTTTTCTGCAAATGAGGGGGCTTTTAAACTTCTTATACCATCACTTAGTAGGAGGTAATTTGCATTTTTGAGCTTGATAGGGTATCTGGTCTTATAATTACATTGAACAAGACTGATTTATGGTCCAATCTTACCACAGAGGACATCACATAGGGAGGGTGCAATGCTTTCCCATGTTAGTGAGTACTAGGTCCAGGACATTTAAGCCTCTTGTGGGTGTGCCGACCAGTTGTTCCAGAGCATTTGCACTGTCAAAAATCCAAGAACCTCTGAGCTAGCATGTTTGTGGTCATGTATGTTTCTCAGTTGATAGTAGGATAGGAGGTTGGCATAATGGTTAAGGTGTTTGCCTTACAAACACAAGGTGCAGGGTTTGACTCTCACATGGGGTAATTGGCTAGGCTTAAAATGGCCCACAAGGGCAGTTAGCCTAGTACAAACCTATAAAATCACCCATGAGTAAGGTGTTGGGCTGTATGGCAAATGACTCCAGTAAGTCCAGATATGTGATATGCTTTACCTGTTTCATGTTGAGGGACCTATAGCTAGCTATGGTGTAGTAGGGGCTTTACCTATAGTTAGTTGGACATGGAGTAGCTCAAGAGAGTCATACTGTTTGACCAGTCTATAGATGTACTTTTCCTTAATGAAAATGGATACACCTCCTTCTTTGGTTCTTTCATGCTGAGTTTGTGGTCTGAACATATGGAAGGGATTGTAGCCCTGCATGACCAGAGTGCTTTCCTGCCTTTGAACCATGTTTCAGTGACTGCACAAAAGTCATCATCTTCCAAAGTAAGGACTGCTTCCAGGAGGTGCAGCTTTTGTTTAGACTCCTAGCATTAAGCAGCAGTACCTTGAGTTTATCTAGAGAGGAATTTGTTATGTTGGGAGGTTGGTTATTTGACACTGCCTAAAAAAGGCATAATAGGAGTGGTTAATGCCTTTGCCAGTATACAAAAGCCTACAGGAGATAGGTGCAGACCATCTCTGGCAAAGCGGTATGGCCTGTCGACAATGTCTTCCCAGGCTGATAGATATTGGATCCCCTTGGAGTGACACCAGAAGCTAAGCCAATTATTAAAGTCAATCATTTTTTTTTGTATTCTGGCATCATCCTTGTAGATGGTAGAATGCTGCTCAAGGTTAGGCTTATACCTGCCTTTGACACATAATCTGAGAGCTCAGTCATATCTGTATTCATATAGTCCAATGAGGTACATTTCAAGTCATTCACTGCAACATGGACCGTGATGGAGTAATACCTGTACTTGTGGTTGAGTGACGTGAGTGCTTGAGTGACTTGATGGATCTTGGCAGCTGACAGGCAACTAACTGCAATCTGCTTATTATCCAGCCAGGTGAATGGAACACCTGTGTCTCTCACAATGGAGTTACCTATGACCAATACATTAGGTTTTGTGCTGTTATGCTTTATGGGCTTATTTGTTGAGACATTGGTGTGTGCCTGTGTGTTATGTGTTGTGGTTGTTTTTATATTGTTATGTGTATAAGCGATTTCTGTTTGGGAGGCCTCTGGTCTTTTGGTAAGTTACTAGTGAATACTTCTATATATGTGAGTTTATGTGTTGTGCCATGTCCATTTTTAGTGTGGGAAGTGTGTGTGTGTGTGTGTGTGTGTGTGTGTGTGTGTGTGTGTGTGTGTGTGTGTGTGTGTGTGTGTGTGTGTGTGTGTGTGCTGACAACCTGTTTGACATTCAATTTATCCTTATGTGAGGGTCTTGCCTCCAATTCCATAGTGTAAATACATCTCTCATATAAAGTATTTGTTTGTTTCAGGAGTAGGTGGTTGTCAGTATGCAAGAGACAATTGATACATTGCCTCAGGATGCCAGTGTCTATCAGGCTGGCCAGAGAGATGATGAGAAACTCCCCATACATTATAGCAGGCTCTTACTGTATGTTTTATTAGGGAAGGGAATAGATTAATTTGACAGGACTGTGCTTGTAGCACCAAGACTACGAGAGGGACCTATGCTTTGTGTAGGCAAAGGATGATCAATAAGGCAATGCTGTTCAGTGCATTACTGATTAGATCCTAGAGCAGCAGAAAAGCTTGGAAGGGTTTTATTGAAAGCTCTTTAGGGAAAAACTGAGCTTACAGGCTTTTGCGTCTATACAGGGCACTGTTAACCGCCATCACTATATGAACAGCAGCACCACACAAACATCAGGCTTAAATATAAGCAATGAAAAACAAGTTTTAAGCTAGCTACCAATCAGGAAAGCACTCAGTAAGCCTTCTACCAGCAATCCACAACTCAGGCAGGTTAGGTCAGCATATTTCTGTCACAAGGGTGCAAAAAAACACCTTCTTAATGTAAAATAGATGGTTTGGTGCCCAAGTGTAACAAGGCCACACAAACTACCTATAACAGTCTTATAACTAAAAGATACACTGTAATACAGTGCAATTAACTACTTAAAGAAGCAGGAGACAGTACAGTTTTTTAAACTGCTAAAGTACAGTCATGGTATATAAGAGAAGTGCAAAAAATACTCAGAGCCCTTTTGTGTGCTTCCCAGCTCAGACAGACCAGGTAAACACTCAATAAATAATCTGAGTAAAAGCACAATAAGGAAGTGTCCAGAGTGAAATACTACCACAAACAAACGTAAAAGATATGAAATGCTACCACAAACAGACTTAAAGATGTGGATATAACAGTGTACTTTAAACCGCTTGTAAAAGTGATTTGCTGATAGAGTTGCTTTCTGTTTTACCTGCTCCATTTGATTTTCTGTTTTAAGAAATCTGCATGGCCAGGTATTTTTACTCTTTGTGAGGGATAGACACTTAAATTATATAGGCTGCACATTTCAAATGTTTTTCATTGGTTAAATTGCCTTTTGAATTATATTTAAATATACAGTGATTTTCTGGGCCTTTGTCTTTTCTAAAAAGATTTCAGGCCTGCATGAATTAAAGTACTGTTGGTGATTCCCTGTTGGGTGAAGAAAGTAAACCTATATTTTTTGTCTGTGACTTGCTGATGGAATTGTTTTCTGGTTTACCTGCTCCATTTTGTTTTCTGTTTTAAGAAATCTGCTTGCCAGGTGTTTTTGTTCTTTGTGAGAGACAGGCATTAAAATTATCTAGGCTGTACATTTCACATATTTTTTTCATTTTTTAAATTGTCTCTTGAATGATACTTAAATACATAGTGAATTTCTGGATCTTTTCTAAAAAAGATTTAAGCCTGTGTACGTATTAGTTCCTCACTTATATTTTGTGAACCAGAGCATTTGTCCTGTATGCACTGAAGCACTCAGAGGAAACACACTAAAAATTAAAGAAAACATTTCACCACAATGGCATACAGTTGTCTGATGAAAATGTAAGATTGTAAAGCAACATCCACCTTCAAGGAATTAGAACGCTGCACCTAGAACACTGAAAATGGTCTCATCACCTTATGAATACATTGACTCATAGATGCCTTCAAAGAGAAAGCATTAACTTTACCATATTTATCTATTTCTTGTTGACTGTGCCTATGCTAAGCCCATTTGCATGATGGGTGGCAAGATTTTAATGTGTTTGAATTTTTTTTTTCATTTTTTGCCAAAGGATGGAAACACTTACTACTCATACCATGTGAGTTCTGTTTTTAAACTAGTTGGCTGTCCACCTAACCAAATCAATTTGGAGCTCCCCCAATTTGCTTATTATATTTGTATATGGTATGGCATTGAATGTCTTGGTAAAGTCAAGGTACACTGTGTGGACAGGTTGCTCAATTCTTTCAAAGAAGTGCAAAAAGTTCATTAGACTGGATCTACAACTGACAAAGCCAAAGAGCTGGAGAGTGAGTCTGATACAGTTATGATACATTCTGTCGCCTTGCATACAAGGCTGAATAGGTTGATGGCTGTGTAATTCCACTGAGTCCTCTACATAAACTATTATCAAATTCACCTTTCTACATTAAGAGAATTGCTAAAAGGTCAATGAATATGTTTCAAAATATAATTTACTATCTGACAGGCTGTATGTTTTTTCACCCAAATACAGCACACAGACTGCCATCTTAACATTAACATTTCATATATATATATATATATATATATATATATATATATACACATATATATATATATATATATATATATATATATATATATATATATATATATATATATATATATATATACAGTAACTTGCAGAAAGGTTTGTTATCTAGAACAAATGTTCTAAACCTCAAAAGAGCTTTTAAAACTGTAGGTCATGAACTCGTAATTGTAAAGCTGAAGGATTATTAGTTCTCATAAGAAATGAGTGAATGTTTTAGAAAAGGTCTGTTTAGTAGATCATTTGCACTGCTTGGCCATAACTGCCATTCTGAAATTGGCTCACCTTTTAAAGGAAAAGCCCAAGGTTCCATTTTGGGCCCTATCTTAGTCTATATGTACATAAACGACTTGCCATGGAACCTTTCTAACCTAAACTTCATACAGTGAGACAGCAATATTGTCATAAATAAAGAAAACAAGGAAACCCAAAATATGTCAACAAAACTACAGCAAGACTTTATCACATTTGAAATTGGTACAATCAGAACAACTTAAATAATAACATAAACAAATCCTAGTAACAATTTTTGCCATGACAAAATGTTTAGCCAAATTCAACAGATATGCAAAAGTAATGCTAATGGAACCCATGTACCTGTCTCAACAGAACAAAGATATTTAGGTCTTCTTTTTTACAATAATCTTACCTTTCATAATCATATAGATGAAACAACTAATAAAGATTTACAAGAACTTAAAGTAGTTTATAACATATCACTTCTGCTGGCAAAAGAGACATCAGTCAATTGCTATTAATATCTTAATTCCAAGCTAAGATCATTGTCTGCCGAGTTCCCTCTCTAAATGCATTGTGATTATATTGCAAACTACTGAAAATAATGGTTTATGATTTTTTATTGATTTGTTAACAGAGAGAGCACTATTGCTTTACTTTACAATAAGATAAATAGCTTCCAGTTTCTGCTAAGATTAATTATTTCTTAATTTAACAAATATTCAAACTACTAAAAGATCAGTATTGTCCCTTATCCCTCCTTCCACAGTAAATAAGCTAGTAGTACAAGAATAAATGTACTCCATAAGAAACACAGACACCCTCAAACTTGAACATCCAAAGTTCTTAATATTTGCCTGTGGAAAGTTTTGCACCAACTTAGCATGCTAGATCAGTTTTTGAATGCTATTGAATGCACTGCTTTCAAAAACTATAAATCTGCTGTTCTTGTGTAAGTTAAGGGTAATCTTAGAGGCGATAGCATAAAATTAAGGATAGAAAAGAAAGAAATGAAATGGCAGCTTAGATTGCATGCCTCGAGATTTCCTCGGTTAGATAAATACATTTCCTTGAAACCTGTTTTAAATGTGAGGGCACGTTTTAAATAAAAGGTTCCAGTTTTAATACTCATGTTTTTAAACATTTTTCTTTTTATGTTATGGAATTGATTTGGCAATTGTTATAAATTTCAATGGTGAAGTGATGGTATACATTTTTGTATTTTTACAGCAATGGGTGTTTAAGGAGAGCTTCTTTTCATTCTGAATTAATTATTAACTTTTTAACAGTATATAAAGCAAGTCTTTTGTCTGGTGAATTGATTCTGATGAAGTCCTAGTTTTGTAGGATGAAAGCGCTCAGTCTTTCTACATTTTTAATAAAGAAGGAAGTCTTAACTTGTGACTGCCTGCAATTTTTTTTATTTTAGTCATTATGCTGGATCAGCTTGCCAGCTGAAAATACTGCAATAAAAACTGCTAAGATATTTATGAAAAGGCTAAAGCTTCATCTTAAACAAGAATTTGAATGCACCTGTTTTCATACCTCAGGCCATGGATCACTAGGTATATCAAATGCTAATGCTTTATGTTTAACAAGCATTTAAATGAACCTGCTTTCATGGTTCTAGCCATGCATTTAGGCTGCCGCATGCTTACTTTTCATTTTTCCGACTTATCTTACTCTGTGTATCATGCTAAGTAATAATATTGCTACTATTTGAATGTGCCTTATTTCAGTTTCCATGGTACACTTTATAGTGTCAAAATGTCCTTTGCATCAGACAACTAAATTTCCCAATGCATAATGTGGTGTTTGTCAAAACGGTGGCATAAAAACTATGAATATGATTGTTTTATGTACTTGTGTTTCCTTTGTTATTGCCACTTGGCCCAGGTAGTAGTTGAAAAGGGTCTTGCACCACTTCACTCACCTGGTTAATTAATTAACTAACTGACTAAACTCTTCAGACTTTAGACATTTACCATTTGGAGAGACTAAAGTTGAAAGTGTTTACAAGGGGTTCAGCAATGTTGTATTTTGCGCTAATTAGGAGAAACCTGGTTTACTTTCTTGCTCATGCAGCTATTGCTTTTGGTTAAAGCTTCTAGGATATGGCCCAGTGTGATTTTTGGGGTAAGAGAAGCTTAGTGATTCAACAGAAGTAACATGAGGGTGAGTGGGAGGTCTAAAATTAGAACTATATTTTTCAGCTAGGATTCTGGCTACAGATTTATGACCAGAGCTGGTAGTACCATTCAGTTGTGGTTCAGTGCAGTGATGTGTGATGGGACACTGGTCCAAAATTACATTTGAAGGACAGCACCACCTTTTTGCTACACTACAGATTCAGTAATAGAACATTAGTCGAAATTGTTGTTATGAGAATGTAACCCACAGCCATCTTATCTTCCCAACATTAAAGGTGACTACAAAACCA
Source organism: Protopterus annectens (assembly GCF_019279795.1). Lineage (NCBI taxonomy): Eukaryota > Metazoa > Chordata > Ceratodontiformes > Protopteridae > Protopterus > Protopterus annectens. Next base: position 394,478,622 of record NC_056728.1, read on the forward strand.
GCTAGTCCTTGCATGACTATGTAAGTAGTTAACAGTAGCAGAGCAGCAATTATTTCACCTTGTTTAACATACTGTAATTTAAAAATATTTAGCTTAAAACAATTCCAAACAACTACTTGATATTTTTGAAATATTGGAGGTGAGCAGTCCTATTTATGTCCATACAGTAAACCAAGTGCCTGGCCTAAGCCATGCAGAATAACCATAGAATTACTTTCCCGTCTGGTAGATGTTAATTTTATTTTCCATCAGTAAAATCACTGGTCCATATAAAACTCTCACTGCTGAGTGGGGCAAGAGAATTCTTCACAAATCATAAGGTATCTAGGTATGTGGTGTCAAGTTTTAGGTTCAGTATTAGAGTGATAAAAAACAAAACAAGCAATAAAATATTTTCCAAGGTATAAATCTTTCACGTTTTGATGTGCTTACGTGCATGTATGTCACTGAGCTAGAATAATTTTTGCTGAATGGTATGTTTAGTTTTTAAAACTCTCTGTTATTTATTTAACGACTTTCATCTTAAATAAAAAAAATGTCTATTCCAAAAAATAATACCCTAAAGTTACCAATTTTAATGGTGGCATTCCTTATATTTAGTACTATCACATTTCAATTTCCTATATTTTCAATTCAGCAAATTTGTTCCTACGTCATTTCATCAATTGTTTAACCGCAAGATAGCAACTGAATTTTGTTTGTTACAACGCGAAAGCGCTTACTTTGCAGCTGTTCCTTATTGTTTTATACAATAAACGTGGTTTAACTATTTCAAGAAGAGGATTTTTATTCATATTTTGCAGTACATGGTGCACCTTCTTGTTCCTTCACTTGTGCATTTACTTCTTCATTGGAGGTGCTTTATCCAGCAGGAACTATTTGTTTTTCGAAATTTGTTCCTACGTCATTTCATCAATTGTTTAACCGCAAGATAGCAACTGAATTTTCACTGCTATCATTTCCCTAACTAGGCAATCTATAGCATTAAAGATTTCCATCATTCCAGATATTCTTCTGGTTTAAGATGTTTTATTTAATTTCCCCCTCTCCGCGTGGCTGCTGAGCGATCCCTGGTGTCTTACTTTGTATTCCAATCTGTTCAAACCTACCATACTCACTTTATCTACTCCTGGCTGTGTCCTATCAGACTCAATAGATCAGCAATATCCACCTACCTATAACCGCCTGGGTATTCACCTCACCTGGAGTATCTAAGTGCCCTTGGAATAAAGCCTAAGATTCTGTTCAAACCTACCATACTCACTTTATCTACTCCTGGCTGTGTCCTATCAGACCCAATAGATCAGCAATATCCACCTACCTATAACCGCCTGGGTATTCACCTCACCTGTAGTATCTAAGTGCCCTTGGAATAAAGCCTAAGATTCTGTTCAAACCTACCATACTCACTTTATCTACTCCTGGCTGTGTCCTATCAGACTCAATAGATCAGCAATATCCACCTACTTATAACTGCCTGGGTATTCACCTCACCTGGAGTATTTAAGTGCCCTTGGAATAAAGCCTAAGATTCTGTTCAAACCTACCATACTCACTTTATCTACTCCTGGCTGTGTCCTATCAGACTCAATAGAGCAGCAATATCTACCTACCTATAACCGCCTGGGTATTCACCTCACCTGGAGTATCTAAGTGCCCTCGGAATAAAGCCTAAGATTGTATGTCACTAAGTAAACTGTATTTTTCATTCCTAACCTTTATGTATATACTTGTCCACTACACATCCTAGGTGTAGCAGTTTAACTGCCAAATCTGCCAGCAGCCATACCCCTCCCTGTCTACTACAGTTGCTCTCCCTGCCTGTCTCAAAGACATTGTACCACCTCTATTCTCCAACCACGCTAATCCTCTTTCCTTCTCTATTACTTTTTCTTTTATTAGTATCCACTACTATATTATCCTTGCTTGGTACTTTCAGACTTCGACCACTAGATGGCAGTCTTTACCCTCCTCTAATTCTCCTTTCTGCCACCCTCCCCACCTCATACTCTACACCTACGTGCTTGTTGCACTTGTCTCCTTTCTTTTTTTTCCCCATCCCTAGTCCTTTTTAACCTTACACCCTACTCTCCACAGTCCTTATAAACCCTCTATCAAACCCTCCTCTCTGCCTGCTCTACTCCTAGCTTAACCATTACCCACTCTGGCCTCCCCTCTCTCTGTTTTATAATTCCCCCTTCCTCACGCACACATTTGCCTTCTACTTACTAATTTTTGTTTCTACCTTCTACCTTACTGATTGTTTTTTCTCACTGCCTTTTCCTTTCTTTGCTGTGCCCCGCTCTGTTCGCCCTTCGGGCTCACTCCGCTCTCCTACCCTACCCACAACTCCCACCCACCCCCCCAGTAGCCCTACACTTATACCTCTGAGACTCCTCCCCCTATCTTTCTCAGCCTACCACTAACCTAATCATCACTAAGGCACTCCCAACTCAATCTGTCCTAATTAGCCTTAATTTACTTCTCACATACCACCACTCCCATACCTACCCTATCCATCCTCTAAACTAACTTTTGTCAGGATCTTCTTCCTACACATCTTCTTCTAATTAGTCTTACTGACAACCTTAATCCAGCCCTATCTTGTCTCACAGACACTTTCATTTCTTCCAGCTCTCCTCACTTTCAAAATAATCACAACTTACACTTTACACACTACCATGACCCCAACACACAACACTATTTTTGTCCCCACACTACTCTTAACTACAGTTATAGCCTCTCTATCTATACCTTATTCACTCACCTTCTTTGAAAATCTTACTCTATGCAAACAAAACCATCATTTCCAACAAACTTCTTCATTTTCTCTCATCTATACCGCTAACCATAGTAACATAACCAGTACCTCAAATTATATTCTACCAAAATATCACAGTACATGCCACATAACTTACTTAACTATTAAAACGAACTTCAATAATTTCCACAAAATCTTAAAATACCTATATTTTACCCAACACCACCTCCTCCTTCATGGTGATATTCATCCTAACCCTGGCCCCAATAATGACAAGAGTAACAACCTTGACAATTTAACTTTACCCAACACTCTTTTCATAGCTAAAGAACTTAATTCCCTCCTTATAACACATCTAAATATTAGAAGTATCAACAATAAAATTTCCCACCTACATGCACTATTTGATCTACACTCTTTTGATATTCTATGTCTCACTGAAACCTGGCTTAAACCATCTACTTTAAACCATGAAATTATCCCCCCAGGATATAATATCCTTAGATGTGACAGAATAAATGAAAAAGGTGGAGGTATAGCCATACTTTACAAATCTCATCTCCAACTTTCCCCCTGTAATGTGCTTCCACCATTAGATGCTAAAACTGAAACACTGTCTATCAAACTCCAAATCAACAACTCCAAATCTATCTACCTAATTTGTATGTATCTACCTCCTGGTAATAATACTAATACTCTTGAAAACATACTTAGTTATCTATCTAACCAGCTACCCCAAGAGACCATTGTACTGAGCGACTTCAACATTGACTGGTTCACCTACAATACCCAGAAGCCTACTAACCATATAAATCTCTTTGGGTTCTCCCAATTAATAACCACTCCCACTAGAATCCACAAACCTAGCATGAAAGAAACTACTCTTGACTCGATCCTCATCAAAAAACACCCTAATATCTATACTCCAGGTACCCTCCCCGATAACATCAGCGACCATATGCTTACATATATTACTAGAAAAAAACTTCATGTTTCTGCAACTGATAATATCAAAACCTTCCGCTGCAAAAAATACTTCAATCCTGATAGCTTCCAAAATAAATTGCTAGCATGCAACTGGTCACCTCTTACCCATCTTGAACTTGATGAAGCTGTGACCTACTTTAACACTTATTTTCTTCAAATTCTTGACTACCATGCACCTTATTGCACTACCAGAATGAAAACAAAAACTGCTCCATGGCTCACTAAACAAACAAAGCAAAAAATGCTCCTCAGAAATAAAATCTGGACCAAATGGAGAGCTACCAAATGTCCATCTCATCACCTCCTCTATAAACAGCTAAGAAATGCTACCAAAAAAGACACCCTTAGAGACAAAAAAGACTACTACCTACACCTCCAACAATCCACTGAACATACCCCACAAACATTTTGGTCAGGGTTAAAGAAACTTCTTCAGCCAGGACACCCTACTACTCCTATCCCATCAGGTTTCAACCATAATAATTCCAATCAAATCCCTGATACCTTTAACAACTACTTTACTGAAGCCATACAAAACCTAGCCAATTCTTTACCTCCCTCTTCTACTCCCCTACCAAATACTCTCAACTCTTCTACTCCTACCTTTCACCTACAACCTGTAAGTACATCTCTTATCTACAAACTACTTAGACAACTAAAACCATGTACACCATCTGCTGATCATCTCCCATCAGAATACTTTCAGATTGCTGCAAAGGCTTTATGTCACCCCATATCTATCCTCATTAATAGAACTATTTCTGAAGCTAAAATTCCAACCATCTGGAAAGTTGCCCATATCATCCCTCTTCATAAAGGTGGGTCTTCCACTGAACTCTCTAACCTTCGACCTATTGCCTTACTCTCTCCATTATCTAAGATAATGGAAAAATGTATTCACAAACAACTACTTAACCACCTACTACAAAGCAACCTACTAGCAAACTGCCAGCATGGCTTTAGACCATGCCACAGCACTACAACTGCACTACTCTCCTTCACTGACTCTACTTAACCACCTACTACAAAACAACCTACTAGCAAACTGCCAGCATGGCTTTAGACCATTCCACAGCACTACAACTGCACTACTCTCCTTCACTGGCTCTACTTAACCACCTACTACAAAACAACCTACTAGAAAACTGCCAGCATGGCTTTAGACCATTCTACAGCACTACAACTGCCCTACTCTCCTTCACTGACTCTACTTAACCACCTACTACAAAACAACCTACTAGCAAACTGCCAGCATGGCTTTAGACCATTCCACAGCACTACAACTGCCCTACTCTCCTTCACTGACTCTACTTAACCACCTACTACAAAACAACCTACTAGCAAACTGCCAGCATGGCTTTAGACCATTCCACAGCACTACAACTGCACTACTCTCCTTCACTGACTCTATAAATAAAAATCGGAACAACAACTCCTTCTCTGCTGCAATATTTATTGACTTGTCAAAAGCCTTTGACATGGTCAACCATAACTTACTTCTAGACAAACAAAATTCCTATTCTCTTAACCCATAAGCATTACAATGGCTTAGATCTTACCTTAAAAATAGACAACAAGCAGTACTTTGGGAAAACAATCTGTCATCATTACTTCCCGTAAATATTGGAGTCCCACAAGGCTCTATTTTAGGTCCCCTTCTCTTTTCCTTATTCATCAATGACCTTCACTTGAACACACCCCAAGCCACCTGCATCCAATATGCAGATGACTCAACCTTAATCTGTACTTCTAAGAATCTAGCCTCCCTCCAGTCAATTACCCAAAATGTATTCCAAAGTGTTGAAAACTGGTTTATGCAACACTGCCTCCTCCTTAATCCCAAAAAAACAAAACTACTCCTTTTTACGCCAACTCATAAATCACCAAATCCATTCTTTACCATTATCTCTAATAATGCCACCAACATAACCCCAGATACTACCACCCGGCTATTAGGAGTTACAATTGACAATCGCCTTAACTATGATGACCATATTAACTCCACCATAAAGTCTGTTAACAAAAAACTTGGTTCTCTCTATAGAATTAAACCATTCCTTACCCCCTTAGCCAGGAAGACTATTGCCCAGACCCACCTCATCTCCACCCTCTTTTATGCCTCTGCCATATATACTAACCTATCTAAAAACAACCTCTCACAACTTTCTACATGTTATAATAGCATTGCTAGATTTATCACATGCTCTCCCTTTAAAACTCACCACTGCCTTAACCTTAGACAACTTGGATGGCTAGAAATACAGAACCTTATACTCAGTAAACAACTACTTATTACCCATAGAATCCTGCACTATCCCAATAATACCCCTATCCTCATAGATCTTATTTCACCATACAAAAATCTGTCTACACTACGTTCTGCCAACAAACATCTGGTATCCTTAGTTAAATCCAACAACAAAGCAGGCGACTCTCTTTTCTCTAATACTATAGGAAAAAACTGGAATCTGCTCCCTTCTGAACTATCTACCCTAGCTTCTACTACTCTATTCTAAAAACATATCAAAGAACATCTTAAAGCACAGTGGCTCTGTCCTTGTTCTAACCCAGACTGAAATTCCATGCCCCTCCTGCTCAAATCCCATCCCTACACACTAACCTAAGCATACAAACCAACTCTTTTTCTCTTTATACTTGCTCTGTTTTTGCGATCTAATAATTGTTCTTTACTTTTCCCCTAGCAAACCTCTGTATATTGTCTATAATCCATAATTTGTATTATATTTATTCATATAAACAATGCTATCTCTGTACTGTAATTTTAATATACATGTCCTTTTTATAAATTGTTAATGTTTTAACTGTTTATGCTGGAGCTTTTCTCCCCGGGCCTCTACTGAAAATGGACATATATCCGGTTAGACTAGCCTGGTCAACAAATGTAAAATAAATAAAAATAAATAAAATAAATAAATAATTAATATTATATCATACAATTAGCCCAATGAAATGGCAATACTGACTAAGAGTATATATCTCTTATTGAGGCATGCAGATTCAGTGCCCAGCAGTTGTAAGTAGATGATTGTTTCAGACTAAGCTGTTGTATATTACCAAAGGTAATCATTTCCCCTGAGCCTCAAGGCTCACTCATGAGTGTTTACTATACCCTCTTGATAGAGGTCCTTGGAAAAACTGAAATACTCATATAACCTTGTGAAGACCCGTCACTGCCAACCAATATGTGATGTGGATATCCAACCTCTGGGCCAGTAATCAAGGAGCCTCACTGCTCATCACTAGCACCCCTGTGGGGACGTTCACTGGGAAGATAACATTTACATGCACAGTATTTCCAGATGTGCTCTTTCCCTTAAGAACACAAAGAGAATGCAGTCAGTCTGGGGCTGGTTCCTCTCTCTTTCTCCACATCCCCAGTAAGACTCGCCACTGGCACAGCTATAGAGTTGGGTCCTTAGCCAGGGTTCCAAGCCAAGTCCTCCAGCACTCTTTCTGTCCAACCAGTTCTTCGTGTCCTTGCCCAAGTAACTGGCACACACACAATCTTGGGGATTTTTATTTTGCACACACACAAACACACACACACACGCACACGCACACGCACACACACACACACACACACACACACACACACACACACATATGGGAAAGGCTGGCAGAGGTTAACTAGCCATACCCACTTTTGCCCAGACTATAAGATAGTTATCACTGCCACCAGAACCCCTTGACAGCTACTTTAAGGCCCTTAACAAAGGGTGTTCAGTCTTACTGTGTAATATTAATATTAATACAAATAGTAGTGTGACCAAGAACAAGGCTGTTAGGAGTGGCCCACACAAAGTCACGAAATAAATATGCAAATACTCTCAAAACATAAATATCTCTACAAAGATCAGCCACAATGAAAGGTTTAAAAATATTTAATAATAAATAATAAAATAACAAGACAATACTAAACATGTATTCATACTGACATCAGAGTTCAAACTTACAGGAAATATTTAAAACAACACTGCAAGACAGGTTCAGACAAATAAAGAAAAACATTTAAACTAAGGTTCACTATATTCCTGACCGAATCTAAGAGAATTATACTATTCCCTAGAAACATACTTCCTAGAGCAAGGCAGATGTGGTGAATGGTTCTTTTGTTCTTGTCAGGTCCAAGACAGAATGCTCTGTCTCACTAAGAGACTTCTCAAAATAATATCTAAAATATTACTGCTGGGATAGCTTGCAGCATGACATCATTTCTGGTCATCTGACTTCTGGTTCTCATGCAATCCCCCCATTGCTGGAAGCTGGTAGGACTTAGCACCTACCTGTAAAAATACACACACAAGGGCTTTTGCTCAGATCTTTGGCAGGTGCTGGAAGTCATAAAGCAATTGCATACCTCATACTTGTGCTCATGATTAGTTCACCACAAAGACAATACAGAAAGCTTCCTAATACAGACTCTGTCTCTGGCTGCACTGAAACCTGTAAGATAGCATCTTTACGGCCTAATTTCTAAAGTTTCCTGGACTGAAGGTAACCCTCCAGTTTCCTCTGAAAAATATATATATTTAAACAGTTACAATATGGCATGCACATTTCTGTTCTCTGCAGCAGGCACACTGTGGATACAGCCAAACTCAAACACTTTAGAAATCCTTTTCAACACACATGTCTGTATAAATTAGTTTAATATACACATGGCAAACAGTTCTAATACATTTGCAACACTAGCATGCTGTATGACTCACAGTTCTAATAAATTTGTAACATAAGCATCTTGTATAAATCATGTTGATATTCACAAATGACATATAATTATTTGCAAACTTCCAGCTAGCTGTGCTGGCAATACCTCCTTTTCATCACACTTCTCCTCCCTTTGAAGACTCAACCTAATTTTTCAAGTGCCCCTTGAGAAACATTGCTTGAGAGGGATGAGCCTATCTGGCAATACATTACCCCATACCCTGTCTTGAGATTCCATCTGCCTTGGCATTGCTGACCCCAGTACAATGCTGCACTGTCATATCATGTGCCTGCAACCCTAGGCTCCACCATAGTAACTTAGGATTTTTCCGGCTGGATGGCTGTAGCCATGGATCCCCCTCAGACTCCTGCCCTCTACTGCAAATACTTAGCATAGGGGCCTCCCTATCATGGTAAGGTTTCCTGGTGTTAACATGGTACAATTTGTGTCCCTGCCTTCTGTCTACCAGTCTTACCATATAGTTAACATCACTGATCTTCCTTACCACTTTGGAGCATCACTCCCAAGCTGCCTGCAGCTTATTGCGTCTGACAGGAATGAGAACCATAATCTGCTGCCCCACAGCATATTCTCTGGCTTGAGCATTCCTGTCATACCAGACCTTTTTCTGCTGTTGGGATCCTGCCAGTTTCTCCTGAGTCAATCCTATGGAGTTCAATGAGCCTTGTCCTGAGGTTTAGGACATATGCCACAACAGACTCTTTGTGGGATTCACACTCACCCTCCCACTCATCGCAAATCAATCCTATGGATTCCTGGGGCACCTGTCTGTTAGCAAACAACAAATGGGGCAAATATTTGTCCCACTCCCGCATAAACTGGTCTGCAAATGCTCGTAGAATGATCTTTAGTGTAGAGTTTAACCTTGAAACAAAACCATTTGTCTGGGGATGGTTGGATGTGGTCTTTAGGTGCCTCAACCCACAATGCTTCCACAGACAAGCCAGCAGGTCTGATATGAAATTGGCACCTCTGTCAGTCAGTATTTCTTTTGAGAAATCTACCCTGCTGAAAATCTCCAACAAAGCATTGGCCACCTTTTTGGCCTCAATGGAGAAGAGGGTCACTGTTTCATGGTATCTGGTAGCATAATCTGCTACCACTAGGATATACTTCTTTCCTGTGGAACTTTGGGTATTCAGAGGCCCCATAATATCCATAGCTACCCCATCACAGGCAAAGGCATAAAAGGAGCTTTGACCTTGTCTCCTGCCTAGCCTACTTTTTGGCACTGCTCACAGGTTCTGCAATACCCTATTACAACTCTGGAAATCCCAGGCCAATGAATGTTCTGCATAATATGTTTCTTGGTATGCTTTATGCCCATACGACCTGCAAAGGGAATGTCATGAGCTATGGCTAGAAGTGCCAGACAGTAGGCTCTGGGCACTACCAACTGCTGTATTCTCTCAACCTCTAGCCGTCCCTCAGGTGTCCCCTCTCTATACATTAACCCTTTGTCCCAGTATACAGATTCCCCCTTCCCTTGAGAATCAGGTGCCTCCCTGGCTACCTCCCTCAAGTCTTGTAATGCAACGTCTGAGGGTTGAGCCTGTCTCAACTCTATCTTTGTGACCATTCCCAGCTCTCCTTCCACAAGAAGTCTGGTATCCTCTGACAGCGATGCTTCACTGTCAGCCTGGGTATTACTACTCACCTCTGCTCTTGCAGTCACTCTGTCCAAGGGAACATTAGTACCCACAAGTAGCTGTGGCTCACCTTCAGTCTTATTATTTCAGGGTAGCTGCCTCTCTGAAGTAACCACCTCACCAGTCCTGGCTTCAAGTGTGTATGGTCTGTCTGGGACCCCCCCCCCCCAGGCTACCACATCCACATGCCTGTCTCCATGCCTGACTGCATGTAACTGAATGCATATAGGGTACAGCATAATCAAAATCATTCCCTATCATGATATCTGCGGGGATATTCTCCAACACACCTACTTGTTTGCTTCCTTTTACACCTTCTCAGTCAAGGTGATCCCTAACCAAATTTATTTGGGATGGGGTCTCTCCTAAAGCTTTGACTGGAGTAAACTGCTCAAGCAAGTAGTGCTCCTCTTTAACCACTGCAAGCTTCATAATGGTTAGGTCAGAGGCTGTGTCCCTCTTAGCAGTGGCCTGTTTCCCATCTACTAAGATATAATCTCTTGTGGTAGTGTGGTACCCTTGTTGTCTCCAGACAGCTTATTACTGGCATTCTGTTATTCACACTTGCTGGCTTTCCTACCTTTTGTTTCCCACCTTGCCTCCATGGACCTCTATATGCTACATGGCCGCAATGGTTACATTTAAAACATTTAACCCTTGATCTTGGCTGTGTACCTGAACTAGTGGCTTCCCCTTCTACTGGCAGACTCTGTTGGGGCAGTTTAGACTGCTCACCATGGGTTCCCTTATACCCATGTACAGCACTGGGTATCCTTTCCTGTACAATGATGCCCTGCTTGCTAGGTATAGGTCTCCCTTTTCCCCATCTCATCTGCGGTGTTGCATTCTATAGCTGCCAACCAGATTCTCATGTCCTCAGGCAAAGTGCTAAGGGCTTGCTCCCTCATCAAAAGGGCTGCCAGCCCTTCAAAACTAGTGACCTGACACCCATTCACCCACCTATAAAAATAAGTGCTTAACTCAGCAATATAATCACACACACTTTCATCTGCCTTTTGTCTATGCTCAAGAAACATTTTTCTATAAGCTTCAGGGGTTAGCTTAGAACACTCTAATAAATATTTCTTTGCTTGGTTATGGTCTAGACAATCAATGTCAGACAGTATAGAAACAGCAGTTACATCTTTACCATGGAGTAAGGGGGTCAGGGACGGTACCCAGAGCCTGTGGTCAACATTATACTGTTTACATACCCTTTCATGCATATGAATAAAACTACCTCTGTAAATTGTGGAAGAAATTCACTGACCTTTATTGTTTCTAGGGTTCAGTTAGTCCCTTCCCCATTACCTCCATGACCCTGGCAAAGAGTCAGCATCTGCATGCTACCTCTGTCTCTCATTTTCTCCAGCCCCCAAAAGTCTCAGTCTCTCTGCTGATTCTATTTCGATATGTTGGCCTCCAGTTCAAGTCTCTTTAATTCCAGATGGATTTTTAATTCCTCTGAGGAAAAGTCAAACTGTTCATTTTCTGAGAGCTGTACATCCCAAGGCCAGTCTGGTTTTCTTCCTGGTTGCTGTACTGTGCTGCAACCGTGGTTAAGGCTGCAATCATTTCTGCCTAAGTCAGGCTGGCATGCACCAGTCCATTGGCTTGGCACATCTCAGACATCTGGCTCCTTGTCAGTATGCCATAATCCTCTGCTAACATCCTTCCCTGCTCTCCCAGACTAACTAACTAATAAAAAATCAAACTATTGTGACATGAAACTCTGATTGTCTACCATGTGGCTGCTTGAGAGTACAAACACATTCTTTAGTGACCACTGTTTACAGGCTACAGGAGTTCAATACCCACACCACTGAATCCCAGTATGTGATGTGGTGACCTCACCACTGCCAGCCAATATGTGACGATCCACCACTGCCAACCAATATGTATTGTGGATATCTCACCTCTGGGCCAGTAATCAAGGAGCCTCAATCCTCACCACTGGCAACAGTGGGGAATGTACACTGAGAGGATGACAAGTACACACACAGTATTTCCAGATGTAGCTCTCTGCATCAAGTGCAATTTCCTTAATAGCACATAGAGAGCACAGTCAATCTGGGGCTGGTTACACTCTCTTTCTCCAGATCTCCAGTAAGACTCCCCAGTGGTGCAGTTATAGGGTTGAGTCCTTAGCCAGGGTTCCAAGCCAAGTCCTCCAACACTCTCTCTGCCCAGCCAAAGCTTCGTGTCCCTGCCCAAGTAGCTGAAACACACAGTCTTGGTGATTTGATTCACACACACACACACACACACGCACACACACACACACACACACACACACACACACACACACACACACACACACACAGACACAGACACACAGACACACACAGACACACACACACACACACACACACACACACACACACACACACACACACACACACACACACACACACACATACACACACACACGGGAAAGTCTGCACAGGTTTACTAGCTATGCCCACTTTTGTCCACACTATAAAGTAGTTATCACTGCCACCATAACCCCTTGACAGCTATTTCAAGGCCCTTAACAAAGGGTGTCCATTTTTACTGTCTAATATTAATATTAATACAAATGGTAGTTTGACCAAGAGCAAGGCTTTTAGGTGTGGCTCACACTGTGTCATCAAATAAATATACAAGTACTCTCAAAACATAAATATCTCTACAAAGATCAGCCACAATGAAAGGTTTAAATATATTTAATAATAAATAATAAAATAACAAGACAATACTAAATATATATTCACAGTGACATCAGAGTTCAGAATCACAGGACACATTTAAAATAAGATTGCAGGACAAGCTCAGACAAATAAAGAAATATATCTAAACTAAGCTTCACTATATTTCTGACTGAATATAAGATAATTATATTGTTTTCTTGAAACTTACTTCCTAGAGCAATGAAGCTGTGGTGAATGGTTCTTCTTGTTGTTGTCAGGTCCAGGGCAGAATGTAGAATGCTCTGTCTCACTACGAGACTTCTCAAAATAATATCTAAAATACTACTGCTGGATAGCTTGCAGCATGACATCATTTCTGGTCATCTGACTTCTAGTTCTTATGCAAACCCCCATTACTGGCAGCTGGCAGGACTTAGCACCTACCTGCAAAAATACTCATGAAGGGCTTTTATTCAGATCTTTAGCAAGTACTGGAAGTCATAAAACAATTCCATACCTAATGCTTACAGAGTAGTAATTAATTCACCCCAAAGACAATACAGAAAGCTTCCTAATACAGACTTTGTGTCTCTGCATGGCCTAGCTTATAAAGTGATTTAATTTCAGATATTTTTCTAAAGTTTGCTGAACTGAAGTTAACCCTCCAGCTTCCTCTGTTAAAATATATACATCTAAACCGTTACAATAGTGCATGTATGTTTCTGTTCTCTGCAGTAGGTACACTGTAGATATAGTCCAAACTCAAAACATTTTACAAATACCTTTTCAACACACACATCTGTGCAAATTAGTTTGATATTCACATGACATACAGTTCTAATACATTTGTAACACCAGCATCTTGTAGGGCCCACAGTTCTAATACATTTGTAACATAAGCAACTTGTATAAATCATGTTGCTATTCACAAATGACATATAATTATTTGCAAAATTCCAGCTAGCTGTGCTGGCAGTACCTCCATCCATCACAAAGCTGTCCTTTTTTCAACATTATCAATGCAGCAGAGAACAGGTGATTGTTAAATTTAAATGAAACTGTGTGCAACGTGATAAAATAGAAACCTGTATATTTCCATTATTTTGTTTTTCAGCCTGGCTTTTAATCTCTTCCAAGTAGAGTGATTACTTTTTCTTGTTGCAGGCAATGTACACCAGCTTTGATTTTTCTCACTCCAATATACTCTGAAGCAATCTGGAGAATAACTGTTTGAACTCACATGAGGATATTACTGGAGAAAGAAGAATTACAGGGCCTGACAAAGCAGTTCAAGTGATTTCTAGAACGTAACCTCTGTGAGCAGAAAAAAAGAAGAACTTCCATGGCACATCCTGCCTTTGTTGTTCTGACAAACATGGCCAGTCATGAGGAAATGGTTTCCAGTGGCATGAAGCTTTCTTCCTCACTTCAGTCTTGCATACTGTAAGTATGGACATCTTTACACATTTCTCTTTGTTACTCTCTGTCTAACACCTTTTGGGTACATCAAACACATTTATCATTCATTAGTTTCAGCTGTTGGAATGTAAACAAATTTTTACTTCATGAATCAGTTATGAATAGAGCTGGATATTTCAATGAATCTTATGTAGCATTGCCATTTATAACCAGTTCTTTTTTACTGAACTTTATTAGAACCCTGCCTTGCTAACACTAAGGTCATGCTATGTGTTGTGGTTATAACAGATGATGTTGTAAACAGCATTTTAAGTGCCTTCTCATTCAGAACTAAAAGTATAAATCATATTATTTGTGAATAGGGGGAAACAATGCGTTGATAATGAGGGACAAAATGCAATAGTATGTCAAAGTTATGAACAAACAAGGCCATTCAGCAAAGTAGCATAAAAGTAGCTTAAACATGTCTGAAAATTTGTTTACTCAAAGTGTATCATATAGATATTTTCACATAGTGCTTGACAAATATTACATGTAGAGCAGACCATTATTTTATTACTAAGTAAAAGAATATTATGCATTGCATGCATAGCATTACCTTATTAAAGTTTAAAAAAATGCTAAATGCCCTCCATGTTTCTGAGTAATATAGAGTGGTAAGAACTGCATATTTAAAATTCTAGAATAAAATATTGAAAATAGCTTTTAAGAGCAAGAACTGCAGCATTGTAATGAAGGTTTTTGCAAAACAGTCAATGATTTTCTCCTCAAATTCTATAGAACTGTTTCAGTGTGGTATTTTATCAATGTAAAGTTTTTACCTATGCAAAAGCTTTTGCCAAGCATTTTTACAAGCAGTAAAAAAAAAAAAATCACCATTTTTAAATATTACTGATTTGAATGTTTACTGAGTGGTCATTTCTGTTTACTGATATTATCAGTTCTACTAGCCTGATCTTGCAGTTCCTTTTTTGTGATCCTGGAGTTCTTGAAAAAGATGCAGCATCTGGGTTTTAAATTTCGTCAAAGTAAACAATCTCTACTTACTCATTCAAAAGAAGGTCAACAGTTTATTACAATGGCTAAATTAATGACTATTGATTTTGCTAATACCTGCAGACTTTATTTTAATGCCTAACATTCTCAATCTGTGCAGCACAGTGGTGTACTGGTAGTATGGCTGTCTCACAGTGCTATGTTCCCTGGTTTTACTCCTGGGTAGGTACCTTTAGTATTAAGTTTAAAGCGTGTATATGTGGGTTTTGCTGTGGGCTCCAATTTTTTTTCTGTATCCAAAAACAGTGCAGGCTAGTAAAGCAGTGATGTTTAAATCCCCCTAGTTGATGCATGTGTGCATGTTTGTGTGTGTGTGTGTGTGTGTGTGTGTGTGTGTGTGTGTGTGTGTGTGTGTGTGTGTGTGTGTGTGTGTGTGTGTGTGTGTGTGTGTCCACGCGCGCGCGTGTATGTGTTTATGAAAGTTAAAGATGAATGTGCATGTGTCTTGTGATAGACTGGATACGTAGGATTACTTCCTGACTCACGTCCCATACTTGAGGCCAAGTCCTGGCTCCCCCATGATGGTGAAATGAATATTATCGATAGAGTTAAAAAATGAATCCCCATGTAATCATATGTCATATAAACTAAGTCACTTGGTAAAACCTAAACTATCAGTTCATCCCACAAATAAATGTTTTCATTTAGTAAGTCTTAGTATATAAATAAACTCCAATATTTATTGCATAACAGCAGTATAGTTAAACTTGTTGAGTTAGGAAATAAAGGTATATGCTATATGTTACATTTAAAAAGTAAAAGGGTTAAATGACTGTCCAATGAGTAATTATTAAAGCGTGACATGGTGATAACCTGATGCCTTGACACATACAAGTGCAGAAGGTCAAAGATTAAGAATTCTTCCACACTTGGTATGTTATTATTGCAGGAATAATCGAAGAATGTCTGTAGTTAGGGATAAAGCCCTAACTATGAGTCTTGCATGTTTGATAAGGCAGGCAGAAGAGGGGTGCTGGACCTCATTCCAGCTATGTTCACTATTCCAGTGTATTTATTTATTTGTATTTGTTAACCGGCATAGTATGACAGCGCTAATAGGATATTTTTAGCAAAGGTCTGGAGAGAAAAACTCTAGCCATACAATTAAAGTTTCAGCCTTAACTGTTAACAGAGGAAAGATTAAACATAGATATTAAGCTACAAGACATGTATATTGTAAACACAGCAAAATTAAACTTCACCATTAATTTGCAAGGCATATATAATCAAAAGATAGTCAGACAAATAAGATCAAACAGAATGAGGTTTAGCATCACATAATCAATGTTATTGGTCAGGACTGCTAATTCTGTTTCTATAAAACAAAACTATAATTCTGCAGAAAAAAATGCAGATTAAGAAATGGCAGCCATACTGCTCAGCTGTCCAGATTTTTGGCTCATACTTTTGGTCTGTTCCTCATAAAATTTTTGGTTTTCTGGCAAATCACTGGGATGCTCTAACAACTGAAGTCACTAAATAATGACATACATTTGAGTTCCAGACTTCAAATCCTTCAGAAAATGTATGTCAAAACAAACTGTTACTCTAACAACTTTCTAAGTTTATAAGAACCAAATTTAAAATATGTCCCTAATTGTGGGCCTTTGTCCCCCCCCATTTTGTCAGACTTTGTCCATTTTATTTATTTATTTATTACATTTGTTAACCAGGTAATATCGGAATGTGTTATACACCCATTTTCAGTGGAGGCCCGGGGAGAAACGCTCCAGAACAGTAACTAACAAAGCTAATACAATCACTATTATCACTAGTATTTAAGTACAAAACAAATAACAAAGCTAACAATATTGATTATATGCAAACAGACACAAAGTCAAACAGTGTGCACAATATATACAGTGAAGAATTAATGCAGATACAATGTGTAGTGGGGTATTAACAAAGAGACCAACAGTTGCAATTACATTTACAGCAATGATTGCAAATGCACTCAAGGCCAATAGTACAGCTGAGAGAAGATGTGAAATAAAAGCAACTCAGCTTAGAGATAAAGGGAAGGGAAGGGAAGGAGCGGCAGTGTTAGGGAGGTGGGAAGAATTAGCCTGGAGTATAACAGGAGCAAAACCAATGATTTCTTGCACTAAGAGGTTGAGAAGTATGATGTCAGCTGAACCATAGGCAGATATAGGCACAGCCAACCAAGTTAATGATGGTAAGCCTTGCCAGGTGCATGTGGAAGATCATATACACTCCTGATATAGTAGCATAGGTGGTCTTTGTGGTGGTGCAAGTGCTTGTACCACCACTGGCAGGAACAAAAAAAAAAAATAAGTGATGTAATTGTTGGGGGTACCAGCGAGACTACTAACTTCCAAATGGAGAACTGAATAAAGGCTCCTCTGTCCCAGTTGACTTTCCATCTATGGGATCTGGTGGGAAAAATGGGCTGATGTCCAGTAGGGGCAGGACTTTTATGGCGGGCAAACAAGGATAAAGACATAGAAAAATAAAAGCAAAACTCCGGAAAATGTTGCATGTTATCATGGGACTTACTTCTTATTAGCAACATTTTTTTTCAGTGGTAAAACTTAAGGAATCAGATAGTCTAGCCTGGAAATAATAAATCTCACCATTCCCCCAGCCTTTTGCCATGAATTAATGTGATTATAGCATGGTTTTCTGTTATTATTGATTAAACAAAGTAAAATAAAAAAGAGAGTCATAGTGTACAAATGTCACTTCTCTCATGTGAGTAACTGTGCATGTTTTGCTGGTGCTGAGCAGTCATAATCTTCCCATGACAGTGTAAGACATTAAAGATTCTTAAATAGCATAAAGAAGTGGCCCGAGAAAGTGAAAGTGTTTCTCTCCATCTACACTGCTGTTTTCAGCAGAAGACTTTCAACTTGCAGAAAAGATTATGAACATCATGATAGATTTACACATTAAAGATAAGAAGAGCAAGGACAGCTTGCATGGGTAACGTTCAAATTACTTACTGAACAGGTTGCTGTTTAGAGACACTCTGTGCTGAACTCCTTCTACATTTTCATAATGGAATTTTAAGCTATTTGAAGCAATAACTCTGTAGCAGGTTGCATACATATTTTATACCAACAAAAACAGCTATTTTGTATTAGTACGTTTTAATGTGTGGCATGACGCTAAGTGTCTGTTACATTCTTATGTTAATAACAATTTGACGAAATGTTAGCTACTTGTTCATATTTCATGAGGTTTCGTTTCAGTTGCTCTGCAGTTTCATCTTGGGTGCTGTCTAATGTATTTGTATAACAACAACTGTAAATGTACACTTCCCATTTTATGAAAAAAAAACTACACTTTGAAAACATTCAACTTGTCATTACCCCAGCAGTTACAAGCTCTAAACCATATTTAAAATAAAAACACGAACTACCTTTAACAGCAAACAGCTATACTATACATACCATGTTTTGGTGTTTATCCTCCTCCCAGCAGTTCCAGCTATGATTACATTTGTTATGATTAAAAAATAAATTATCATTTTTTTTCAGATCATCGTACATACCCAGGTATGTGACATCTTGATGTAAAAAATAAAGGTTATGCCTTTCAATTTATCTTTAAATTCTTACAGTCCTAGCTCAGACAATTGGTTGTATTAGAATAATGTATGGTGCATAAAAGGCTGTAGCCTGGAAATAAGAAGTTAAGTCATTGTTCCTCAAGTTTGAAGCTCCTTGTGGGTACAGCATGTCTATTGGTATCTGGTACATGCAGCCTCTTTCATGTTTAAGAAGAGAATTTGTAACCATTTGAGTGCCATTAGATGTAAACATGAAGAAAATGCCTTTTCGTAAACATACTAAACCATACCAGGGGCAACATTTATTTTTATAGGCATTGATAGAGCTGATGCTGGTCTATACATATTTTGGATGACAAAGAAAAAAATGAATTGTTTTATTAGGAGCATTTTTGAACCTGGACCAAATGAAATGCCTTGAATATGTAGTATAACATCAAGTACTTGTACTAAATTTATAGAATCTGTTTGTAAGTATAGTACAGTATTGCTTCAGAATGCTTGCATTCATTTTTTTCTCAAAAATTTTTTTATTAATTATATGAATAGCAAGACAATTAAAAGATTATACATAACAAGAAGGCATAAATGAACATATAACAATTTATCTAGTGATAACAACCTTCATGAGATTTTGATAAGTTATTTAGAAATAAAACATACACCATATGTACACTATATACAAGTTAGGCAACCTGAGAGAAAAAAAAAAAAAAAATTTAACATTAACTATTTAATATGTTTAGAACCTTTTCTAACACAACCTTTCTAATAGCTTTTTTTTTTGGACTTCCACCTAAGTATCTTTGAGCATCAATAAATTTAAAAGCCATTTTCTGGAAAGTAACCCATTTTAATTTAGAACAATCAATCCAATTTTGTATTATATAAAGTTTTAGTAATGAGCAAATAAAAATGATAACATGAATATCAACTTTTGAAAGATGAATCAATGGAATATGTAGAATAGCAAATTCCCACGTCAACGTGGATTTTGATATCCCATTTTCTGCAGTCTGACTTTCAAAGATGTCCACAATCTGTGAGAAAAATGACAATACCATAGAATATGAAGGAGGTCTGCTTGGGGATGAGAACAGCATGAACACGAAGGGGACTTATTTGGGTTAAATTTGTTTAATTTGATTGGGGTAAAGTAGGCATCATTATTAATCATTAATTGTGTGTATGCTAATTTTTAAAAGGGATAAATTCCTTAGTGTGTCTAATAGCCAGGACTTTCTGAGATTCTGACAATTGGGAATTATAATTCAACCACACATTAGATAAAAGACAGTTGTGGTCCATCATTAAAGAATTAATTAATTTATATGAGTTTGAGAGCATTTTATCAGATGATGAAAGTATTTTGATAATCGTGTTAAGGTTTTTCAATTGTGAGTCTATGGGGATCAGAGATACAAATTTGTTTTTAATTATTGCTCTTAGTTGTGTAAGAATTGGTGAGTAATTCCAGTTTACTTTCAATAACTTATGCCAGTCAGATAAAGGCAAATCAAGATATTTCAAAACATCTCCTACTTTTATATGTTTAATTAAAGGATAGTTTGTTAAGTTCAAAAGTTTATTGTCCAATAATATATTTGGGTTTAGATGAATTGGCTGAACATGGTGCGAGATCTTTTCTAGTTTACACATTTTGAGTAAGGTTTGGAAATCTCTAATCTTTTGTTTAAATACTGTAGATATATTTTTAATAAATAAACTATCCAGAGAGATAAAGGGAATAGCTTCAGGATTTAAATTATTAGAAATGACATAATTATACCATAATTTTATCCATAAAGAGTGATTTGGATAAGAAGTGTTATTGAATTTAGAGATAGTAAGAAGTTTATTGGATGAGACAATCAAATAATAGAGATAAAGATTAGGTAAACCCAAACCTCCCTTGTCCTTGAAAATGCCAATCTAGAATAGGAAATTCTAACAGATTTAGGGAACCATATGAATTTTGCCAAAGCTTTATTTACAGACTCAAAAATTTTTTGAAATTATCTGATCAGATGATGAGAATTGGTAAAGAAATTTAGGCAGAATATTCATTTTAATAATGGCCACCCTTGAAAGAAATGAAAGGTTTAGATGCTTCCATCTGTCCATATCAGACAATATAGAGTTCCATAATTTATTAATATTATTTTGAAAGGAAGATTTATTATTGTGTTCTAAATTGATTCCTAAATATTTTATATTATAAGTAAACTGAAAATGATCGTCTGGAAAGAAAAAAAGATTTGTGTGCTAAATGATTTAAGGGAAAAATATGAGTTTTGTAGAATTTAAAAGATAGTTGGAAACCAAAGAAAAATAATCAATAGAATTCATTATTTTTCTGTAATCAGATAATGGAGTTTGAAAGTAGATTACTAAATCATCCATAAAAGCAGAGAAATGAATATTAGTATTAAGAATTCTAGGGATGTTATGAAAAGTATTTTGAGTAATAAACAATAGCAAAGGTTCTAAGTAAATGTTGAAAAGAAAAGGGGACAATGGACAACCCTGTCTTGATCCTTTAGTGATCTTTATCGGAGCAGAAAATTGACCATTAATGTATAGTCTAGTAAACATATTCTTGTATAAAACTTTTAAAAATTATAAAGAATAAGGGAATATTAAAACATAACATAGTTTGAAATAGAAAGTTCCAACATACTCTGTCAAAGGCATTTGATGCATCTATAATCAAAGCATATATAGGGTTTGGATTTTTCTTAATGAGATGAAGTATAGTCTCTAAAGATAGAGTATTATCCCAAGCATGTCTCTGAGACATAAAACCTGATTGATCTGACGAGATAATTGAGGGTAAAATCCATTTCAATCTGTTAGCCAGAATAGATTACAGAATCTTAATATCCACGTTAATTAAAGAAATGGGTCTATAATTTACTGGGTCAGATTTATCTTTATTATTTTTTAGAATTAGAATGGTTTTGGATGTGTTCCAATGAATATCTGAGATATCATTAACTCTTATATGATTGTAAACTTTAAATAGAAAGGGAAGAACTACCAATATGAAAGTTTTGAAAAATTCTGGAGTAAAACCATCAGGTCCCGGAGATTTACCCAATTTAAGATTATCTATTGAATCCGAGATTTCTTGTACCGATATAGGGTAGAAAGTAGTTTTGCTGATTATCATTAAGTTTAGGGAACTGCAAAGAGTCTAAAAGAGTTTTGAGTGATTATCTTTAACAGAATTAGAAGAACCTGAATATAACTCAGTGTAAAGAGAGGTGAAAAGTTGAATAATCTCTTCATCGGTATTATATAATCTGTTATTATAAGATAAAGATGTAATATTTGGATTTCTGAAGTTAACTTTAATAATTCTCGCTAACAATTTAGATGGAACCTGGGCCCACTCTGAATATGAAGCAAGTAGCTTTTGTTCAGCTAAGGAGAGGTTATTTTGGTGAAGCAGAATTAAATCTTTCTGACAATCAAAAATTTGTTTTTCTAAAGTAGCATCATAGTTCAGACTAAGATGATTTTCCAACGAAGAAATTCTTGATTTTAAGAATTCCTCTTTCTTAAAGTATTGTTTTTGAAAAAGCAGCTTTACTAATAAATAAACCTCTTAATCTTGCTTTACATGCAGCCCATTGTATGTCATAAGGAATGTCTGATGATTCAAGACTATTCACCATTTCATTTAGGATTTCTGAAGCTTGTTTGCAAATATCTTCATTTGACAATAAGTTATTATTTAAGGTCCACTTATTAAACATAGTTTTATTTTTGATATTGGGTTTTATGTTCAATTTTAGTGAAATTCTTGAGTGATCGAAAAGAATCTGGGTTCTGTAGTAAAGTCCACAATATATTTTGAAATATAATCTGAAATTAGAAAGAAGTCTAATCTGGACCACGAATGATAGCACTTAGAATAATAAGTATATATATCATTCTTGTTTATATTTTTAACAGTGGAGGGGATCTATTAAATTATATTCTGTCATCAAATCATTTATAGCCAGAGTAGATTGAAGATTATAGGTGACAGTGGAGCGAACGATCAATTACAGGGTTTATAACTGCATTCCAGTCACCACCCACTATAATATGATGATCCTTATAGGATGCAAGAATATTGTAAATTTTAAAATGAACAAATGTTGTGAATTACATGGGCCATATAGATTTAAAATTAATAAGGGTTTGTCCAAACCAGCAATAGAAGCGGTAAATAAGCACCACCTCCCTCATCATCAAATTTCTCATCAATAATATTCCCAATGAATTTTTGTTTAATGATTATAGCTACACCTCTGGAGTTAGATGAGTCACCTGAAGCTATAATCTCTTTGATCCATTTTTTTTAACTCTTTATTCCAATCAATACGTGAAATATGGGTCTCTTGAATAAAACAAATGTTAGCCTGTGATTTAAAGATCATATGAAATAATAGTGACTTTTTCGCTTTATCTTGAATGCCTCTAACATTCCAAGAATCTAAAATTATGTCAACAGGCATATTCTACAAGTATAATCATTATTGATGCTATAAAAGTGAACTCAAGGTGCAAATCCAACACAACATTAAAAAGAAGAAGAAAAAATAAAAGAAAAACAGTCTTTAAGTATTCAAGCAAGTCATCAAATAACATTTGTTGAAAAAAAAGAAAAAAGTTTTTTTAAGAACCATGAAATGTATAATAATAACCTTTATCCTAACCCTAGTGCCTACCCACCAATCCCCTGTGATAAAGGAAGAGCAGAAGAACATGAAAAAACATTGTAATTATAGATAATAATAACCTCAAGTTAGAATACAAATTACTCAAAGGAAGCCTAACATAACATAAAGTCCGAGTAATACTACTAAAAATATATACAAAATTAACTAATTTCAAGGCGTCCAACATGCTTAATCCCTACTTCTAATACTAATCTAAAGCTCCTATCCTTAAATTGAAATTTATAGTGATTAAATGTATTTCCTCAAGTATTTCAAGAGAAAGAGAAACAAGTAAATAATAAATAAATCACACTCTGCTTAACTAGAACACTCTATCATAAGAAGTAATACAATTAAAACTGAAAGATATGTAAGATAACATATATAAGTATAACAAAACCAACTGGTAACATTATAATATAAGTAAATAAGCATAGCATTACTGAACTAAAGATAATAGTCATGCACTATCTACTGAACCTTCTTTAGTACTTTAGTGATAATTTCATTAATCGACATGACCATTAGTATGATAAAAGCACTAATACCTGTAGAATGAGTATTTAGTTATAGTTCAAATAAAGCAAAAAACAACTACCAAGCAACCATATCTCAAAATGAAAAACAATTCAGTCTGGAGATGCATCTATTAACTAGATAATAATAGTACAGGAACTATTCAAAATGAAATATTATAAGCTGTAAGGTTTTAACACTAGTTAATATACATGAATAAAGTATAATTATATTATGGTCAATCATCAATTCCTTCTCAACATCCTTGAAACCCTACGTCTGGACACTCCAGCACTAAACTGGTTCAATTCCTACCTCACTGGTAGGCAACAAGCTGTCCTATGGCAAAACAGAATATCGGGTCTGCTCCCGAATACCATAGGCGTTCCTCAGGGCTCAATACTGGGCCCACTTCTGTTTTCCATCTTCATAAATGACCTTCAATCAATCATCCCTAAATCCACCTGTATACAATACGCCGACGACTCCACCTTAATCTGCTCGCCGTCTCCCTCTCGAATCTCCAAATGACCACACAACATTGTTTTGCACTAGTTGAAAAATGGTTCACTGACTTAAAACTTCTACTTAACCCATCTAAAACCAAACTATTACTTTTCTTCCCCAACGTCTTCTCACCTCTAGGTAAAGAACTCCCAAACACTAACAACACAACCTTTCATATTAAATCCACTAATGGGACCCTCATAACCCTGTCACCAGTACCAAACTGCTAGGTGTCACTATTGATCATAAGCTCAAATTTGACATACACATTACCCAAACAGTAAAGTCTGTTAACAAAAACTAGGATCTATGTACAGAATTAAAACTTCCTAACTCCCACTACCAAATTAACTATTGCTCACCCATCTCCTCTCTTCCCTCCTATGCTTCCCGATCCTCTCTTTTCTCAATAAACGTGAACTTAACATGCTCTCTCTTGCCTATAACCACATTGCCAGATTTATTACAGGTTCCCTTATCGAACCCATCATTGCCTTAATGCCTTAAGACTTGGCTGGTTGGAACTGCCAAATCTCCTCAAACTTAGCCAACTCTTGAAGCTTATAAAATTATCAACCATCCTGATAGAACTCCCTCACTGTGCAAAATTCTAACTCCATATACTAACCTCAATAGTCTCCGATCATCAAACAGCATCCAGATCCTAACCATTAAAGCAAAAACTCAGGTGGGGATGCCCTTTATGCAAATACCATTGGCAAGCAGTGGAACTCCCTGCCAAACAACCTTAGACTTACTTCTTAGCTCTATCATTTCAAAGCTAACCTTAAAGAATATCTCTCCACACAATGGACATGCCCATGTCGAGAACCTGACTAACTACATATCTCTTTACTTCTAGGTCCACTTCCTAGCCCATTTCCTAATTGCAGATCTCTAAAATTTCTCTTTCCTTTTATTAATAAGGAAAATCTCTGATTTCAGTCTATTTTTCAGTATCTTTAACTAAATCAATGTTCTGTGTATAATTTCCTGTCTGTCCTTTAGTCTTATATAACATCTATGTAAATTTTCATTCCTGCATATGTAAGCTGTATTCTCTTGTTGTAACAATACTTTGAATCTTGCAATTTAAATATGTACTTCTATTGTGTATGGAGTTTTTCTCCGGGCCTCTACTGAAAACGGATATGTATCCAGTTAGACCAGCCCGGTTAACAAATGTAAAATAAAATAAAAATAAATAAATAAATATTAAATAGTAACTTAAACAGCATCATATATATTGGACTGAATGTACAACAATGTGCATACATATAATTTTAAATCTACTTTTTGAATATTTTACTAATGACTCTGTTAGGTTATGTAGCCTTACTATTCTTCTAAGCTATAGATGTAACATAGCAAAACAGCATGAAAAGACAAGGCTTTTAAAGTAAACATTTTGAACATCTAATTAAAACAGAAACAAGCAAGCTAAATGCAGTAAATCTAAGGGCTTAAATATATACATGTAGATTCAGCTAATCATATTAAAGATAGTTATTTCAAACCTTTCAAATAAGTAAAGGCTTTCTTAAACATAAACTACTAATCATAAATATCACATCCAGCCTCTGAGAAGAGAGAGAGCAGAGAATAGAAAGAACATGAAACTTTTATATGAACAGGTATACTTTGTAACATTTGTCAAATTAAACACTTCAGTATAATATAAAATATTGTATGAAAAAATATTCTGAATAGGAAAATATGTTCATTTCTTTACACATCCTTTAGAATTTTAATATATAAAACTAACCTGTTCATTTGTTTCCAGAAACATTTTCACTCTGCTTTATGAAAGTAGCAGCTTGCTTTGAAGTCATGCAGACACACTAAAAGTCACTGAATATATTATGTGACATGAATCTGTTTAAATTTAAAAGCAACCTTCATTTATGAAGAGAAAACACTTTAAATAATAGCCAGATCTATTAAAAGTTAGTGCTATTGAATACTTGTTGAAAACAAGCAGACTTGTGTATTTGAAACTGTCCTTCTTTCCTCACAAATGATGACATCACCATCCATCTCAGAGAGACTGTAGTGTGCATGTTCATGCAGAGCATCAGCTGGAACTCTGAGGGGAATATTTTCTTGCTAGAATGTTGAGATGGAATGTTTTTCCTCCAAAAATCATTTAGCTTACACAGAAGGCTGTAACTCCAAAGCTTGTAGTAAAATTAACATATTATCTATTTACACAGCAAGCATATGTGAGAGAAAGAGAAAAAGTAAATACAGGAATTTAAATGCTTCTATTAATCCACACAAATCTAACAAGCATATATCCTGTCACTGCACACTGTCACACCAAATCCATCATGTGTAAATTACATGACAAGTTCTTAAGGTAATATAATTATGTCACACCAGAATTACAAATCATGTAACACAAATACTGTCAGATTAAAGAAAAGAAAAGATCAAACCTTATTGTAGTTCTTTAACAGTAGAATATTAAGATACAGCGTCAGGAAGCTTTTTAAATGTTTTAAGAAAAATGTCTTTTGCATCTTTAGGATCTGAACATACAAATCTTTTGTCATTAGCTGTGAAAGACAAGGTATTAGGATATGCCATTCAAATCTAATCCCTCTTTTATCAAGTCAGCACAATAGGGGCTAGTTTTTGTCTATTTAATTTGATCTGTGCAGGAAGATCTTGGGAAAATGATAGTTTGTGAGACTTCCATATGAATTGTTTCTTTGTTTTAGCAGTTTCTAGGATCTGGAAAGTGTCTTGAAAGTTTAGTAACTTAGTATAAATTAACCTTGGTGTGGAAGAATCTTGCTTTGTACGCAGTGCTCTGTGTGCTCTCTCTACAATTATAGATTTTGAAGAAGCTTCACAATTTAACAGTGTTTCAAAGATATTTTTAGTCACAGATAACAAGTTTTTATTGTCATAAGATTCAGGTAAACCACGAATAATGATGTTATTTCTTCGACTCCTGGCTTCCAGATCCAATATTTTAGCTTGTAAATCTGAAACAGTTTTATCTCTAGATTTAAAGTCACTTTCCAATAAGTCTGTTTTAACCTCCAAAGCTAAGATTTTATTTTCAATAGTAACAATACTATCGTTTATTTGCTTTAAAGATTTACTAAAGTCTGCAAACTGTTCTGAAAAGTTTTGTATAGCACTTTGGATTGGTTTTAATGCTATTTTTAGTTCTTCTAAAAGGAAATTTGAGCCATTTAAATCTTTATTACTTACATTAAAAGTTTCTGTAGGTTGTCCAGATGATTTCAGTCTTTTTGAACCTGAATCTTTTTCAGGAGAGAGCATTGAAGTATATTTGGCCTTTGTAGGCTGAGTCTCCATGTAGTCAGATTTTGTAGCCATGCCCAGAAATGGAATGCAGTTAACAGGATACCAGGAACCAGGAACAGACTGGAGCAGTAGGAGTCCCAGCAGCAGAGAGACCAAGAATGTTCTGAGGTAAAATAAATCCCAGGATAATAATTCCAGAAGAAAAAATAATCCAAATGCGTAGAAAAAGATTTATAAAATCTTTTAGTATAAAAATTTGAGGAAAAAGGTTGATGTAAAGTTGTAAAAAAAAACAAAAGTTAAATAGCTGTGAGGAGCTCAGAGAGTAAGGACTAGACTAGTTGGTGGCCATCTTGGAATCAGAATGCTTGCATTCATGATAAAATAGTTTTTGATTTTATTTTTATTCTTATTAATTGTACATGGACGTGATATCATGTGATGAATCATGTTATCACTAAGAAGTTCTTGGGATTCCATGTGATACCTAAGAAGTTGTATAAGTATGTTTGCAAGTTCCCTATTTATTAGATTTAGTTGAGTAAAACTAGTTTGTTATTTTTCTTTCAGTTGAGTTGCTTGATAAATTTATTTTGTACTTTGTGCTGGCTTTTCTGCATTTTTATTGTATACTGGCCATGCCTGGGGTCAGACAGAACCATACATTTTTTGGCTTTTTATTTTTAGATACTGGAAGCATCTTATACAATATCGCTACATATATGTGTAAACAATATATTAGTAACAAACAAATTGTGGAAACGATATATGTTTGTGGGATCAAAAAAAGGAATATCCAATGACCTATGCAGAAATGCAATCAGTAATAGGATACTGTAGTTAGAGTTCTTAATGTGATTCCAGAAGTTTTAGCAGGAAAATATTTTCCTCAGTTTGAAGCACTGTGGAAGATGTGAGAAGAGGCAGCATATACAGAGAATGTATGTCAGAATGAAGTACCTAATAAGAAGATAAAGTAACAGCCTGATATACCTATCCAGAATAAGAATTTATGGGGGTAGGACAATAACATTCTGAAAAAATCCAGAATTAAAAGTGAAAGTATAAAAGTGACTAGAATTCCCTTGGTGTTAGACAGTAAAAAAGGATCCTGTGTGCTACCACAAACCTATCCTAGCAATGGATAAAAAGAAGATTAAATGCTGTAAGACATATCAGCATAGGAACTGAAAATTAACTTATATAAATGCCCACAGTGAAAGTCAATAGAAGATAGGTGTTTGCACTGAGACATACAAAACATATTAGTACAGAAACAGGAAAGGCAAAAATAGAACAAGAAGGACTCAGTGCAAAGAGATGGTAGGGAATACTAAAAGTCAGATGGATGATAAATGCAGAGTCCTAGACTCATTTTTGTCAAAGGGAAACAGATAACCAAAGAAATGGTGAATTTACAAGAGGACTGCACAGATAAAAATAAATAAGTAAATAAAGAAGAAAAAGAACTAGCTCCACTACCATTTGTCCCTTGTGTTTTCCAGTTAAAATTGGTGTCACTTTGCTTTAACCAAACAACCAAATGGCATGCAGTGATAAGGTGTGCCAGAATGTTCATGATGAGCATGCATTAGACTTCTAGATTCTACAGCCTAAATGTTGTTGACTCTTTTTTTTTATATACACAGGGATATTTGAGATATATTAGGCACTATCATGCATTCCGGAGGTTAGCTTGAGTCATTGCAGCTTGTCCTAAGGTATCAAGGTCTATTTACATTAATCCTTTGACACACGCACTCACATATTACTGAGATTCATACTGATAAACAAAACTCATCCTAATTTGCATATGGAGTATGTAAGTAAGCCTGATATTATGTGATCAGTCTAATACCACCGCATTTAGGTGTGATTGTTCAAGTTAGGTGGCAAGCGTTTTGGAAAAAGCGAAAAATTTTCAAGTAAGATAAAAATACCAAAATAGTTATAAATATTCAAGATGTTGGCCAATTACTACTTGGAGAGATGTATTTTTCACTGATGTGACTGTCAGATACAGTTGACTCATGTTAATGCAATGACAGGTGTCATATATAATGGTACTTCATGACAGCATATTACTGGAAATGGATGGGTAAGGACTACTGATGGCAAAGTGAAAGACAGATATGTGCACCTTTTTGTGTATTCATAGATCATTCTATACAGGATATTAATACACAATTTAAAGTAAATGAAGTCTGATTTTTTGCAATTATATTAATGTATTGTAGTGCTATATTAAATGTTACTGTACTGTGGGACAGGATTTATGAATGAAAAATCATGGCAGTTTAAGTACAGAAAATGTTAGGGGAAGGATTTCACATCTGTTGCCAACAGCATATGATGGTAGTGTAATGATAAGTGTGGCAGCACTATTCTGCATTCATTTGCTAAAAAAACTGAGAAGAATGTTTTATATAGATATATTAGACAAGACAGTGATGATTGTGAATTTTTGTTTACCATTTTAGAAAAAAAAACATTGGTGAGAGAGGGGCTGATTGGAAGAATAGTTTGGAGATGAAAGAAGTCTAATTACAATTAAAGGCTGATGCAACCATTCCCCCCAGATTAAATGGTGGGTGTTGTCAGTACTTCAAGTGTTTTGAAACGCAGAGCATCATATTTATGAAAGGCACTTATTTAATTGTTTATTTTGATATGGATTTGTTATGAATTGATTTTTTGGATTTATTTGTTAATATTTGTACTTTTTGGTTTTTTTTTTACAAGACTGTTTCTTTAAAAAGATTGACACTCTTTGTAATATGGTTGCTATAAAAGATCATTTGGTCAGGTCAAAATTCAGTCATATTCTGATGAAGTGTTAATAATGAAAGTGTTCAACATGGTGATTCTTAGTTGGTGGTTTTACAATAAAGTATTTTATGAGTAGTCCCGGTAGTCAAGTTTTAAGTGTTTCTGTTTATGGATTTTAATATTTTAGAATGAAGTGGCCATAATGTAGCAAATGGCTTATTACAGTGAAGTGTTTTTTTTTTTTTGCTCTTCACTTGTCCACATGAAGAGCTAAGGAGGCAGGGTGCTGGTTCATAATACTGGTCCGGGGTGCTAGTTAAACCAGCTATGCTTTTGTAAAGAGCATTCTCTACGTCCCTTTCTGACCATGATAGCTATCTTAATATTATAGTTGGAACTCCATTAATCCCGATACTTTTCTGTTAGAGAGCATCAGCCATCTGTCAAAAAAACAGGCTGACCTATACCCCCAGTGGTTAGCATGCACAGTGTTTCCTTGATATTATAAATGCTAACTTCCTTGCACACATATTTAACCATCCTTGTAGAGGTCCAAATACCACTGATTTTGTCCCAACAAATATGGCCACTTCTTGTACACCACCTCCATATGTATAATTTTGTCTTGTTAAATCAGGCCATAAGACAGTGACATTTTCCTTTAAAATGATGATACTTCCCCACAAATAACTCTGTCTTTATGGACTTCTCAAGCATCTAACACTGTGATTATCTGCCTTGTAGAATTCTAATCTTCCTCTCAGGCATATCCTTTTTACAACAGTCTTTGCTAGTCCGATAACTACCTTGATTTTTTTTACTCTCTCTCATCTGAATAAAATCACAGTCTGTTCTTTACTCTTTTGTGGCTGATCTGCTTGCAAGTGGTACTTTGAGACAGTGTAACAACTGTTAAACAGTGTCACAATGTGGGAGTGGTACAAGTCCTTATACAAACTGGAGGCTAATCTCTCACCACAATCCTCATTTAGTAAGTATCACACTCATATTGTAGTTAGGTAAACAGACTCCACTCTCATCAGACTGGACAAGAATAGAGTGGAAAAGGTTGATGTGCAGTAGATAAGATCGCTGATGCAAAGAGATGTAAGCAGAGATGGACATTGAAAAGGACATGATGGAGCTTAATATGCATGTGTCCAAGGCCAGGAAGGTATTGACGTATAACTGTCTAATACTTTATCATCACAAATGATGATGCTAGAATTCAAGGAATAAAATAATTGGATGAGTAGTTGGTGTCATTCTAGGGGGTAAGCAATGGAGGAGATGGTCAACATTTTTTTCTGCTTCACCAAAGTTGGCTTATTCCTTTCTCAGCAATATGCTTTAGTTTTTTTCCTCATTTGATGGTACTTTTGCTGATTCTGGTTAATTTTTGATGTTACCAGTCACCATGGGTTTGAGTATGCATCATTGTTTGCTCATTCGATGTTTTAGTTGTTATGGGTATGGGCATGGTTGCATTAACTGTAATTAGCTATGCTCTGATTGTCAGAACCAAGCAACATAAGGTGCAGGGAGCAGCTGGAAGTAGAAGACAGCCATACGTTGAGATAGAGACTGGTCAACCACAAAGATGGTGAAACAGTTTGTATTACATAGTAACAGGTGCCTTCCTCCCTTTGTATTTGTTCCAACTTAGAGTTAACACATGCAAGCTGCAGAGGGTGTGGAGGATACCCCCCCCTGCAAAAACACATATTGATTATTTTTAATGAGTGAACTAAACAACCAGTGTCATCACTTAGTATTGTTTTATTATTCTGTTTTTATTTTATGTATGCATTTGTTTACCAGGCAAGTGTCCAGTTTTTGTGACTGGAGTTAACTGTTTATGATACAATCACCAATGGTTTCAGTTTATACGGTCATTTGATTATTTGATGGCTGGGTTGCAATGTATAAGAAAATTATTCCATGTATTGTAATTAGCTGTCCTGTAACTGACAGAATCCAGTAATGTGAGGCACAGAATGAAGCTGAAAATGATGGGAAACTATACAACTGTAACATTTTTATTTTAATGTCAGAAATGACTCTCTAAAGGTAGCAGCACTAGTAATCTTAGTGGCAGAAACAATGAGCTGTTGAAAATAAATTGTGGCAAAAGTCACGTAAGTGGTGGCATCATCACAGTCTTTGACGTGGGCTGCAAGTTCCTGGGCTTCAGTTGTTCTTTTTTTATCACGGCCACTTACTTCCACTTTCCATTGGGATGAGTTATGAAAAAAACACCTATACTCAATTTTCCATTGCTGGTTACCACTTAAGTAAATTGGGCATTTTATTTTTGTCTTTTGCAAAAGATTTTAGTTTAGTTGTATTGAAACTATAAGTTAATTCTATGTCTCAGTTATTTAGGCGGTATTATTTTAGAAGCTGCTTCAGTGAATATGAAGAAAAAGAGAAGCCTTTGCAAAGATGATTGCTAGTCACTTGATTCAAATGTTCTGCAAAAGGAAATGACTCAAAAGTGTCTACAAAGAGCAAAGAAAAAACAGGCTGTTACATTTTTCTGAAGCATAATATAGAAAAAAATAAAGATACAAAAGTACAGAAGTTCAAATAAAATGCAAATACAGTGTTTAACATTTCCCTTGCTCCCTTGTTGTTTTATATTTCTGCATTACCTGTCATAATATGTTTCTAGAAGTAATTGCTTACATAAAAAAATAATTTAACAGTGTATTTTGTAAGTGAAACAGCATCAAGGCTGGATAGTATTTATCAATGGCAGACTTTCCAGGAGCAACATGGCCATCTAACTGTAGCATCAGACCTCAATGTACCTCTGGGCAGTCTAATATTGCCCATTAATGTCTGCCATTTTGAGTATTATCCGTTCCAAAATAAAGTGTCAGTGAAAATACTCCATGGGAGTCAAAGAGGCTTACAGTGAGCACAGGAAACCTTAACATGGCCATTTTGTCACTTGTAGTAAGCCTTTGTGAATTGTAGACTGTCCTACCCGTGAAATTTCACACTGGTGGAGGCCTGAGCATTGAGGATGCTCTGCCAGTTTCGCCACAAACTGATGTGGTAGTCTTGGGGGGTAGTTAATGCTTATTAGCCACATACTCTCCACCAGAAATGCTTGAAGCTCCTGATTATAGTGCTGCATAATTTTACACTGTTGGGAAAAAAAGCAAACTCTTTGAATAATGGAGATCACCTAGTCACACCTATGGAAGAAGCTGAGGTGCAGGTTATGTCAGCGATGAAATGGGGGGGTGTCAGTGTGTGTGGATGTGTCGATTGTATGTCATAGGCCAGTGGTTCCCAAACTTATTTGATTCTCAGCTCCCTTGCTGAATTCAAGTTTTCCCAAGGCACACACCCCCCCCCCCGTGGCACACATAACATGCATATTTTATTTATTTATATGACATTTGTTTAACAAGGCTGCCCTACTGGACTAGGAGACCTGGGGAGAAAAGCTCAAAAGTACAATAAAAAGACAATTACCAAAAAAGTTAACATTCTGCTTAACAACATAACACTGATCTACTATGGTTGAGAGGTAAGCAAACGTAATGGCAACCTTATTAACTTTATGTTTATAAGAGCAATATTTAAAATCTGTCCCTATTATTTGGCTCTGTCCAGCATACCTCTCAACTGTATAGATTTTTGCAGAATGTCCAGATTTTTGCCTCATATTTTGGTCATTTTCTCATAAAATTGTTGTTTTCTGGCAAATTACTGGCAGCTCACCGAGGATGAAGTCAGAAAATAATGACAGTTGAGTTTCATACTTTATACTCTTCAGAAAATTCATGCTAATGCAAAACCTGCATTTCTATCAACTTTCTAAGTTTGTGAGAGAAGTACTTAAAAGTGTTCCTATTTTGTGACTTTGTACCCCTACTATTTTTGGCTTTGTCCAGATTTCTTGATCTGAGGGTGAGAGCTATGTGTCCAGTGGTATGGTCCAGATTACACAGACCTCATTGCTGCTGCCAGGGATCACTCTCACTCTTCACTCTCTCTTTCCGTGACGCACACACACACACACACACACACACACACACACACACACACACACACACACACACACACACACACACACACTCACACACTCTCACACACACACACACACACACACACACACACACACACACACACACACACACACTCACATAATAAGAAACCAAAAGTCTATACTTTTAATTGACTGCCCCACAGATTCACAGGTGGAAATGACAGCAGAGCTGGAAATGCCTCACAGCAGGGCTCTGCAGGGCCATGGTTAATTTCTGCTTAGGCAGCATGTGCCTAGAACCCTGCATGGATTTTACTATGCATGCAGCTCAGACAGCCATGTATAATTCATGGAAGCTTTTGCATGGCTTGCCAGGATTAAACAAGGCATTACTGACAAGGAAGATTTTGCAAATGTGGTGTGCTACCAAATGTTCATCACTGCTACAGCGAATTCTATTTCTGAGAATGAAACACGTGTCATTAGAATAGTCTCGTTACACAAAGCAAGTGAATTCACTATGTAAAAAAAGAAGCATTTACATAGAATTTGTGAATTTAACATTGGTACAAACAGCACACCATGAGGATGGCCACAGTGGTGCAGTGGTTAGCATTGCTGCCTCACAGCAAGAGGTCCTCTGGTTCAATCCTTGGCTGGGGTGCCTTTTGTGCAGAGTCTGCATGCCCTCCCTGTGGTCGTGTGAGCTCGCTCTGGTTTCCTCCTGCATCCCAAAGACATGCTGCATTTATTTATTTGCAGTTGGTTTACCAGGATAGTCCATTGGGCCAAGAAGAACCCGTTTTCAATGGAGTCCTGGGGAGAAAAGCTCCAAACAATCAAAGTTACAATAGGTTAAACATGATAATTATACAAGAGTAAGAGATTCAAACAAACAATTACAAAGTAGTAGAGGAAACATTACAGCTAATACAAACTAGAGATGAAACTTTTACAAATAATACAAACTAGTAATGTAGCATACAGGTGGTACAAACAAAGAAGGAATGTTTCAAAGTAATTAATGAGAAGTATGGTTACATATCAGCAATCCTACACGTAAAGGGTACAGTGTGGTGTATTCTAGTGGATACAGTAACACTAAGAGTGTATGAGATAGGAGGAATTCTAAGGAAATATTGCAGGTGTAAATAGGGGAAAGAAAGGAAGATGGAAATTACCCGTGTTAGTTATGTGGGGTGAAAGCAAGAGCATTCCCACTGGGATACTAGATATGAATGAAGAGATTTTTTGAAAGAAAAATGGTTGGAGTTGATACGAATTGATGGAGGTAGGGAGTTCCAGAGGCGTGCTAAACCATGTGATAGAAGATTTTTGCCTGGGGGGTGAGTTGATTTGTAGACTTCTAATAGATTTTGGTTGTTAGACCTTAATACTCTATTGGGTAGGTGCATTTTAAAGGTAGAAGACAGGGAGGGACAGAGGGAGGGGTTGAAAATTAGCTTGTGTGCAAGAGTTAGTTGAGTATAGGTGAGATGCTTGGGTAGTTCTAGCCAATGTAGTTGTTGGAGAGAGGAACAGTGGTGGGTGGAGGACTTGTGGCTGGTAGCGAACTTGGCAATTTTGTTGTAGCAGGAGGAGAGTTGTGTTTTCAGAGAGGACTGTATGTTAGTTAGAAGTGGTGCTCCATAGAGAAGTGAGGGGATAAGAAAGGAAGTAGAAAGAGTGATTTTAGTAGCAGGTGTAAGGTAGTGCTTTTGCCGATAGAGCATACCAAGTTTTTGATGGGTTTTTTTGATATTTAGTTGCATATGGGAGTTGAATTTGAGCTGGTTATCAATTTGGACACCAAGTAATTTGGTCTCTGAGACCAGTTCCAGAGGTGTGTTGTTTTGACTAGTAATAGAGAATGTGTTACTATCGAAATAGGTGACTTTAGAGAGGGTGAACACCATTAATTTGGTTTTAGAGGCGTTTAGTGCTAGGTGGTTTCTTTTCATCCATTGCTCTGTGGCTGTAGGTGGATTGGACACTCTAAATTGGCTCTAGGTCTGAATGTGTGTGTGTGCCTTCTGTGGAAGGTTGGGTGCCAGTCTGGCAACTCAACACTGTAAAACTCCACTGCCAATCATAAGCAGACAAGGTGCTCCACTGTGGCAACCCCTAACCAGAAGAAGACAAACAGTATGCCATGAAGCAATGTCTGTCTCTAAAGATCTCTTTTTCTGGACATTTTCTGCTGCTCATACAGTTCCATTTCTCTATCTTAGGTACACAGAATAGTTGATCACATTATTGATTTATTACTGAGACTGTTCTCTCCTATAGTCCTTCCCCCAGTACTGCTCTAAACTGACAACAACCTGGTGGCCCAAAATAGCCCAACATCATCATATTATCAAATATGTAAAATTCCCCAAAGCAGACAGAAGACAGCTCAATATGCAGCTAAATCCAAAAACTTGATGAACCAGCAAGTAATTGTACCAAAAAACTTTATTACAGAGAGGTAATAGCATACCGCTTCTTCAGACAAACATGAATGGTGACAGAATAACTTATATGCAAATGACATCATCTCAAACAGCTTAACAGCCAATGAAATAAACATTCATGCAGTCACATTCTCAGCTTAAAGGCATATAAAGTAGATAATATTTACTAGCATAAAATCTAATAAAAAATAAAAAAAATAATAATAAAAACATTAGCACAAATAGATAAAACATGAAGATATTCACAAATATGTAAACAAACAACAATAAACACCCTACAGCCGTTTATTCTTTAATACAGGCTTAATGGGGACATGATCATTCAACCCCATAGCTAGGTGTGCCCCCAACTTCAACATCCACTCTAACTCAACCACCTCAGTATGAGTCACTATATCACCAACTCTCAGACCTGGGATGGATATAGTGAGTTGTACTGAGGTGGTCGAGTTAGAATGGATCTTGAGGTTGGCGGCACGGTATTACCATGAAAGTGCTAACTTTCTTTCTCTGTAATAAATATTTTGGTACGATTATTTGCTGGTTCATCAAGTTTTTGGATTTAGATGCATATCAAGCTGTCTTCAGCCTGCTTTGGGGAATTTTACAGTTTTACAGTTTCATTTGGTTGCTGCAGTTGGGTTTGTTTTTGTTGTTCACATTATCAAATATTATGATAAATGACCAATAGCTGTCTCATAATTGCAACATGAGTTACCCACTTCAGCCAGAATCCTGTCCGTAACATTCACCCTGCTCTGGCTCTGCAATACCCAGGACTTGCTGAGATCCATTTGAATAAAAAAACAAAGAGAATGCTGCTCGCAAGTACAGCAAAATCCCTGCTTGCAGATCCATTTGAAAAATGTTTCCAGCTTGCAGAAATGCGTATCAGCTAGAAATGTGTGCACTGAGCCTTGAGCTCAATTCCGACAAGTTGGTAGCCCCAACGGAGCTGACATCATTGTGCACGTGATGACATCAGCTCAAAAACATGGAAAAAAAATAAAAAATAAATCAGCTGGGAAAAAGTACGGTTGGGAGGTATGATTCACTGCTTCCCTGTGAGGAAGTTGTGGCTCCCCAGGGCACTGCGGTGCACACTTTGGGAACCTCTGTCATAGGCAATTCATGTGAGTTATGAAGATCTCTCTGAATCTTATGGAATGTTTTTTATTAATGTTTCCTTGCATTTCAGATAAGTAAAACTACTTTTTAGAAGTCTGCTTAAACTTCAACATTACCAAGCTTTATTTTTTATTATCCAAAATAGGCATCACTTATATATTATTAAACTTCATATGTGTTTACCAATCCTCAGAATGGCTGAAAAGAGTTTTGGTACATCTCTTCCTAATTAAATACTCTCCACTCAACCATAACCCCCTTTTTCTTATTTTGTATACATGTGGTCAGGGTGCCACATCAACAGTAACACTTTTTTAGAGCCAATGTTCATACTGTCTTGTGGGCTAGCCCTGGAAAAGGTGTTCTCCACACACACACACACACACACACACACACACACACACATCCACATCTATGGCCAACTTAGAGTGTCCAGTCCACCTACTGCATGTCTTTGTAATGTGGGAGGAAACTGGAGCACCTGGAGAAAATCCACGCCAACACAGGTGGGGGGGGGGGGGGGCATGCAGATTTCACAAAGAATGCACCCCAGCCAAGAACTGAACTGGGAAACTTCTTGCTGTGAGCCATTTTCTCATAATTATCATAAAGGAGTATTACCATCTGTTTCATTTCTTGGCCTTTTTTCCTTCAACCTTATGGGATGAAACATTGATCTGGGAATGTTTGTTGTGAAAAATATGGTTTTAAAATTCTGCTAAGTAATGCATGACAATATCATCTGTCATCATTCTATTCATATAAGGAATAAAAGGCCTTTCTGACAGATTGAGGCTATTAATACAGTGATACAGTGTAAAGGACAGGAAAGATGTGGTTGAAAAATCAAAAATATTATTCGTGTTAAAGCCAGACCTTACAGTTCGTTATATAATACTGAGATGTGTGCCCAGCTCATTGAAAGCCTCAAACAATTTTTTTATTGAGCTTAGTATTAGCATTCTTAATATTCTTTGATCCTCTGTCCTTCAGTCTCATCACTGTTAGGAAATGCAGGACTGCATTCTTTAATGAGAATGTAAACCTTTTAGGATACATTTCTATTGTCGACATAAAACTAGTTGCAGCCAAGTTCGTAAATATTGCCTTATTATTATCAGATTACATACAAGAAGAATACAATAAGCACAAACATAGTTAATTGTTTTATTTCAGTTAGAATTTGGTGCTGCTTTATTTTTAGCGCAATGTTAAAGCTTACTGCCTTAGTCAAGTCAGAAGACAGGTTTGTGATGAAATCTGTTACATTTGCAAGAGCACTGAATAGATGGCGTTTCAAGCTTCAGGAAAACTGACTTTGATTTTGTGTATAGTATATATCCAGGTTGGCTATGCATATATTAAAATTTAAGGCAAAGTCACATAATATGCTTTGCATCACGTGATATCATTATTTTGGGGATCAGTTTTACAAGGAGATTTAGTAAAATCCCTTGGCCACTTTTATGCAAAGTTTCAAAACACAATAAAGTTCAGGTGTGCATCTATGTTATGAAAACATTTATATAAACAAATGTCAAAGTTACCAGATGTTGAAATTGAAGTGACCCATGGTTTATTGGCCATGCATGCCTGTTGTCAGATCACTTGTGCATTATGTTCTTTTAAATACAGGACCCTCCAAATCAAAATACATTTATAAAACTAACATTTTTGCTAAGTAAGTCAGAAATATTAACATTGTTTATTCTTCTCTATGAGTTAAATAGTTATATTTTGTAAGCAATTATGTGTAATATAATACCAGTACTGATTTTTTTCTGAGAGATGGGGATTGGAGAAACAAAGAGTTAAACAGAGGCAAAAAGAGATGCATGTGTGTGTGTGTGTGTGTGTGTGTGTGTGTGTGTGTGTGTGTGTGTGTGTGTGTGTGTGTATGTGGGTGAGTGTTTGTACAATTTAACAATTTTTGCAGCTGGCAATTCTTGGCACTACCACACTGGGGATTTAGCAATAGAATTAATTCTGATTTTCAGTGCTTGACTGGTAGTTTTGGCATGTTCATTGTATAATATGTAGTCTACAATGTCTTGACAAAAAGAATGATGAATAACAAACAGAACTGCATGGGCTAATGCAGCCTCAAACTGCTGAAATACATTATTGAGATACATAAAGCATGCTTTTTCAGGTCTTCAGGTGGGCATCTTCATGTGAAGCCCATAATCCTTCCACTCAATTCAAAACATAGAGAAACAGAAAGGCAGACATACAGACACATTGTGTTGGTGGGAACAGAAAAGGAAATAATGAGTGAAGAACATTTAATGATTCGTAAAACTTAGAATCTTGGTAAAATTATGCAGCAAACTGCATCGTATTATAAATTCATAGGTAGGTACTAGGCTATTGTCCTAGGGCCTGTATAAGCCTAGCCAAAAAGGTACCCTGGCTTTCGCCACCCAAGAAAATTATTTTCCTGTGCCCCTTTTGAGCAGAGCCACAGAAGTGATCCCTGGGGTGAATTTCCTATCTCCCATCCAATCATCGAGATTTTTATTGAAGAGTGCTAATGAGGAGCTTTGTTTGATATAGATAGGTAGTTTGTTCCAGAGTATGGGAAGTCCCTGGGACAGGAATCTATCCCTCCGGCATGTTCTGTTTATTGTGGTGACAAGGTTTAGGTCCCTAGGGCATGTAACTCGGAGGGATTGGGATTTCTTTAAGTGGAGCATGTCCAACAGCTCTGGGTTTGACATAGCTTTGTATGTTAGGCAGAGATCGTCTCTGAGTAGGTGATATTTGACGAAGTAAAGCTGGAGTTTTTTGGGATGGTTTGCGTAGGGCATCTGTTTGAGGCTGGTAATCCTCTTTATGGGGTATTTATGTGGCCTTTCTAGTTGTTGTAGATGTCTTGTGAGGTACGTACCAATAGGGGCTTTGTGCTCTATAATGGGTCTAATGAGAGATGAATAGAGGGGAACAATGACCTCTTTTTTCCTGGATGAGAAACATTTTGTGATGAGGTGTGCCACATAGAAGGATTTCCTTACTACTTTGGCAGTGTGATTATCAAAGGAAAGACTACTGTCTATCTGTGTCCCAAGGTCTCATCACACTTTCAGTGTTAAGTAGACTACCGCCTATGTGGTAGTTCATGGGTACAGAGTTTTTGCCAAAAGGGATGACAATGCACTTTTTGGCACTGAGCCTGAGGCTGTGGCTTTGACACCAGGCATCTGTCTCAGTGAGGCCCTTTTGTAGGATGTCCACATCGTTAGGAGTTTTGATTATGTCTCCTAGTTTGGAGTCATCTGTGAACTTCGTTAGCCAAAGACCTTCTGTGTTAGCCTGTACTTCTGAGAAGAGATACCAAACAGGAGAAGACCCAGGACTGAACCCTGTGGTACTCCACTTGTCATTGGTCTGAAGTCAGATTTGGAGTCTGCTACTTTCACAGTGTGGGTTCTGTCAGTGAGCCAGTTGGCAACCCATCTTTGACATAGGGATTTATACCTAGTTTAGTGAGTTTATCTATAATTCCAGAGTGGGGGATGGTGACAAAACCCTTGGTGAGATCTAGATAGGCTGTGTGAACCAACTTACCCTCATCTACGGTTTTGGTGACAGCTTCAAAAACATCTATCAGGTTTAGGAGACATGATCTGCCTTTTACAAACCCAAACTGGGTGGGGTCCAGAGTTTGGAGATTACCAATGTCATTGTTTATACGTTCCATGATGATATGTTCCATAGCCTTGCAGATCAGGCTCATCAGGCTAATGGGGCGGTAGTTCCCGAGGTCTGTGGTGGCTCCCCCTTTGTGGAGTGGGATAACCGTCACTGTGCGCCATTCAGTGGGCACAAAGCCTGAGGTGAGGCTATGATTGAACATGGAACTTAGGTGGGTTGCCAGTCCATTCAGTAGTTCATGCAGAACGCAGCCTGGGATGTTGTCAGGTCCCATGGATGCTGTGTTCTTGGTTTTGGAGACTGTGGTTTTTACCTGTGCAGCCGTGATTACAGGGACTTTGCATTCTTCTGGTATAGAGATGGGCCCTTTAGGGGGTGAGAGGGGGGTACAGTTAGCACTGACCTATCTGCCAGGATGTTGGCAATATCAGTTGGTTCTGTATATTTAGTGCCATTGTGCTGTATTTTAGAGCAAATCTGAGTATCGCCATTGAGATTCTTGACATAGCTATAGAATGCTTTATGGTTGTCTTTAGAATCAGTGGTGATTTTATTTTCATAACTAGCTTTGGAAGATTTTATGAGGGATCTCAGCTTTTTACTTCCTCCAATCATGGGATTTTACTCTTTTCTGCAACAGTTTCTTTCTTCTGTTGTAGAGTTTGTTTATGGCAGGGGACCACCAGATTGGCTTCCTTTTTTTGGAGGATAGCATCTTGGTTCTGTTAGGGATAGCATGATCCGTGCACTCGTGTAAGTGCTTATAAAGTGCATTTGTGTAGGATTCAACAATCGTACCTCTATTGTCCGTATTCTTGTACAGTGAGGTGTAAATACTGCCTAAATAGCAGGAAACATACAATGGCTAGGGAGTAGTACCATAAGGTGATACTTGCATTCAGGCAGGACA
Source organism: Protopterus annectens (assembly GCF_019279795.1). Lineage (NCBI taxonomy): Eukaryota > Metazoa > Chordata > Ceratodontiformes > Protopteridae > Protopterus > Protopterus annectens. The sequence continues at coordinate 394,521,385 of NC_056728.1, forward strand.
TAAGAGGCCAGATGAGCAAAGGCAGTCAGTGTAGGATAAAAGGTGCTGTGAAAGAGGCTGAAGATGAAGAAAAGGAAATGAACAGCAGAGATCATTAAGAGAAGAGTGGCATGCAGGTAACCAGATAAACTAGATACAACAGACTTTGTTTAGAAATACCAGATGGGCAAAGGGGAGTAGAAGATGCACAACTGATTTGGTTTAGTTGTTTTCTGGTGTTGCTGTAAATACATCAAAAACTACAGTCCCCGGAACACAGTAAACGTCCAGAATGTTTGTCAAACACACAAGAGGAAGGCTTCTACTGGTATCCTCACAAAGCATTCATGCATGCTTATGAGTCTCAACCAGTTCCAATAATGACCCACCATCCATATTTTTGAGCGACAGGTCTCTAGTAAAATGTCATACTTTTATGTACTTTGTCACTAATGTATTCCGTGGTTGTGGTGCTGCAGTAGCATTGTCGCCTCACAGTAAGACGCTGTCCGGTTCAATTCTCAGCGAGCGTCTTCTGCGTGGAGACATGCATGAATGGGCGTACCTTCGTTGAAGGTTGTGCGTCAGGGCCGGTAACCCGGCACGTAAAAATCATCTACCAATCATTAGCACGTAAAATCATCTACCAATCATTAGCGGACCAGAGTTCCGCTGTGGTGACCCCTAACCAGGAAAAGCCGAAAGACACAACATCAACAACAACTCTTATCTAGCAATATAAGCTCGTTAATATTTAAAGATATGCAACAAAACAACTCATTAGCCATTATTTCATTTTTGTAAACCTAATCACTTTTGACATGTTCGTTATTATCTAAAAAAATGCCTGGACCAAGTCAGCTAATAAATAAACATGATCAGCGGACATTCACAGTATAAGTTGGGAAGCAATAAAAAAGCCTTCTCCTCAAGAAGCAGGGTATCTTCCCTTTACCTAACCTGAAAATCTTACCCTATTAAACTCTCACCAAGTCTGCAGAATACAAGTAAACTGTAAGGTAAAGGCATAACATTGTGGATATGAGAAAGGAATAACATTGTGGATACCAGAACAGAATAATTTTGGAGACTATTTGCACTCAGATCAACTTTATCTCATTGTTACCTATTTTACCTAATCTTGTATCTTGATTTGCTAATACTTGCAATGTGGTGCTATGACACTGAAAATATCATTCTTAGAAAAGTGACTGAGTACTTCATGAAAGGCAACAAAAGGAAGACTAAGATGAAAGATACAAAATGGCACAGAATAGTTTTTTCTAGTAACAGTGACATTAACAATCCTGTTACTTGTACAAATGTTCATACTTTTATTCACATTTTCATAAAAATAAATTATTGAGAAACATCATGTAAAATGCCAAGGTGTCAGACAAAAAATATACCACAACTGTTGCAGAACACAAGGCAATTGGAATGCCAAGTGTTTATTAGCCATTTTCAAAACATGTAATATTTTAATATTTGTAGTAATATTGTCAAAACTAAGAAATGGATAAATGTATAGCTTCAGCTCAAACCATAGATTATGGTGGAGAAAAGTGTTACTGATACATACATAGTAACTTGTACAGCCTGAGAAAAATAATAAACACACAATATCATTGCTTGAATAATGCTCAGTGACCTTGAAATGCCACCTTGGCATGGCTATTGGCACCATGGTACCACAAAAGCAAAAAGGGGTGATACCACTGAAAATATATTATTAGCCTTTCCTGGAAAATGCTAGGTTTAAATAAATGTGAAATAGTATAAGCCAAGATACAGATACTGCTGCAAGATGACACTGGGAAGCACTGAACTGAAAGGAAGTGGGCAAACTGTCGGAATGCCAAAGATCATAACTCTGATCTCTTCTTTACAGTGTGATGCATATTTGGGTGTGACAGGTACTGCCCCTTGCACAAAGTAGCAAAGCACATTTGCTATATACTAGTATGACCATTCCTGACGTATATTGCCGGCAGTGATAAACATTTTGTAATTTGAACTTACACGCTTTTAAAATATTTTTTTTTCATCAAATGTGTGTGACTTCTTGCAGCCACAAGGTAAACATACAGAAGTATACAGTGAACTGCAGTTACTTTCTTTTGTTAGACAGACTACATTTAGAAGCAGACAAAACTGAGCTGTGGAGATTATGTAAAAAACTTTAGTGGCACAAATGACTTAAGAGTAACTTGGATGGACTCTCAAACAATGGTCTGAGCAAGGATGATATGACAGCCATGTTGAGTGCAGATGAAGCTGAGTCCACTAAATCTGAAGACAGTAGATGTGTAGCAAGCAGCAAAGGGCAACTTACTGTGTCCCCAGATGACCTGAAAATGTAACTTGAGCTGAGAAAACTGAAGCTGGGGATTACACACTAGGAAACCATAGAGGAAAGGAAGCATTATTGTGAACTGGTCTTGGCAAACACAGGAAGACAACTCACGAGGAAAGAGAAAAGCAGTACCAGCAAGACAAGATGGTGCTCACTCTTCACTGGATGCACATGAACAGTAGAACTAAAAAAAAGTCTTGGATGTCAAGGCCAGTATTAAAGTGTTTAAGTATAAAGAGAGGATGAATTTGATAGTTTTTTCAGGAATTTGAGAGCATGTACAGCCCATCACCAAACAGACCAGGGGTAAAGGGTGAGGCTTGTAACTATTTTGTGCGGAGGTAAGACAAAACATGACTAAACAAATGATATTTTTTTCTTTGAGTATCTAAAATTTAAACATTTTCTTCATGAGCATTTCAACTTAAAACATGAAGCTTATAGAAAAAGTGCATGGAACATAAGAAAAAGACAGTGATGACTGCATCTTTGTTGATCTAAGCATTTACTATAAAACATGATTAAATGGGTACCAGATGACTGCTTTTGAAATGGAGTGAGACCTTATGGGAAGTAATTTATACTTTGCCTGTGGGTATTAGAATCAGGCTGACAGACCAGGAGATGGACAAGAGGGGTGACCTTTATCTATCCAAGCAGAAATAATTGTGCAAAAGGAGTTAGCTTAATACCATTTGTATACATACGAGAGAGAGAGAACCAAATGGAATATTGTAAACCATAAAGGCGGTTCTGTGGGCAAAGCAGAAAGCCACTGGTTCCAGCATATGCTAAGGTCTTGGAGTTGCATATTTTCAGTGCAGCCAAGTGGGTCATGCACAGTTCAAATGTCCACAGTGACAAGGTAGAGAACAAAAGCCAAGTGATGAGACTTAACAGGAGTTTCATCACTGTAGTGGTGGTTTGCCTTAAAAATAGATGTTTCAGACTGTCTCAAGATCCTGTACCTTATCTTTGTAGTAGAAGAAAAAACGGTAAGAGGGATACGACACCAGAAATAACTATCGTTAAGCTTCTAATTATTTAAAAATAACATTTCTTGCTGAATAGTCTTACTCTAGTTACGACTATGGTACCATGGGCCAGAATTTAATTACTCTGGGAAGGTGGGCAGGGGAACAAACAAGACATGGTAGTAGTGATCCCTGCTGATGCTTTAATAGGATACTATTTGATTCAGATGATACAGTGCCTGGTGTACATGCAACTAGACACATCCAAGTATGGAGACAAGCATTTAGGAATGTCACTGTTTAAGTGACCCAGCTAGTTCCCCCCACCTCCAACAAATGCTGCTGATATAGTTATTTTAGAGGAGTAGTTAGGTAGTAGGAGCAAGGTGGAACATGATCTACAGCTCTCAAAAGGTAATAGATTTTTTTTGGAAAGAGACCTGAGGAGAAACCTGAATACATTGTTGAGACACTTATACAGATCTAAGACCCTAGCTTACAGCATCTGAGGGAGATAGCAAATGATGATCCAAATTCTTATGTGCAGATTGGAGTCGACACACTGGGACAATGATTTCCTGTTAAAGGAGTGGATTCCTAAAAGGTGGTTAGATGAAGAATTAATGCAATACCTGGTAGCCTCAATGACCTATCATTAGGCACTTCAGACAATAGTCAATTATATCCCATATCAGGCAATATTAAAGTGCAAGAAAAGAAGGCTTACACATAATAATGATTGGACAAATATTGGAAAGGACATGAAAGGGTACTGCATGGTAAAATCACTGACTTAGGGATAATGTCTGATAATATTAAAGAAATAACACTTAATTATAATAATAACTTAAATTCCATAAAACAAACTCTTAATAAATGGAATTTTTTATTATGGAAGAGAGACTGTCCTTAATTAAAATGATTATCCTTCCTAAAATTCTATATATAATGCAATCTTTATCCCGCCCACTCTCAAAGAGTATAATTCTTTGTTTCTGAGATTTTTATGGTTTCCTAATAAGCCTAGATCGGCTTTAAACTATCGCATTAGAGATTGGACATTGGGCGGTATTGGTCTTCCAGATTTAGAATTATATTGATTAAATCAATTGTTAAGACAATAATTTATTGGTTAAATGAAAACTTCAATGCCAAATGGAAAGATATTCAGGGAGGTATTTGGTGTAAATCCAATAATTTAACAAAATCATATCAGACATAGCTACTAATAAATTTCACTAGTTAGTAAAATATAATTTTATAGAAAACAAAAACAAACCAGTTAACTCTTATTATATTAATATGATAATAATCTCCTTTAAAATGTTCATTTTTCAGGAACTCTGAATATAAAGCATGGATTTTCTTTGAATTTCCAATTGCCTATACTTAAAATAGTATTAATACATTTACTTTAACAACAATGACTACATTTAAAGACAAAAACCTGTTATACTGGTATCAATTACTAGACAATGGGAAGTTACAAAATATTGACCATATCATTAATACATTTGAGTTAAGCAAAGATATGTGGTTAGAAATTCAAAACTGCAGACAATTAGTGGAACATAAGATTAATCTAATGCAACCAATAGTTAAAAATTATTTTCCCACATTACTTGATTTACTCATTATTCTAATGCACCACAATATAATTGGGAAAGGGACTTCTATCTGAAATATATAAGGTACTTAAGAAATCAAGAATATGTTACAAGAAAGCTATTGGGATTATTTTAGACTTGTTAATAATAACTCCCAAGTGAAGATGAAAAAAATAACTAATACTCCAATCTTCAAAACAAACTACTTCATCACTAAGGTAGAGGATATTCTCTTGGAAGTTCTTGCATAGAACCTTTATTGTACCACATAAAGTGAACTGATATATAATAAAGACATAGAATGCTGGAGATGTAAACTAAAGGTTGAAGCTGACTGGCAGCATATGTTTTACAACTGTATATGTTTTACAATTGTATAAAAATTAAAAAACATACATCTGCAGTGGTGCAGCCATAGCACTGTTGCCTCACAGCAAGAGGTTCTCCCGTTCGATTCTCGGCTGGAGTGCGGGAGTGCCTTCTGTGTGGAGTCTGCATGTCCTCCCCGTGGTTGGGTGGGCGTTCAAAAGACATGCGTAAATGGGCGTGCCTTCATTGAAGGCTGAACGTCAAGCTGGCACCTCAGCTTTCGTGAAAATCTACTGCCAATCATTAGCGGACCGGAGTTCCGCTGTGGTGACCCCTAACCGGGAAAAGCCAAAAGACAACAACATAAAACTTAAAAAACATATTGGGATAATACAAATTATCTCTTTACAGTCTGCTGTTAATGATAAATTTATGTTGACCAAATCTCTTATTTTATTTAATAACCTATTCCCACTTGTGACATGAAAATAAAATACTCTCTTTTATGGAGTATCTTAACATTAGCAAGCAAAGTCATTACCAAGAACTGGAAGAATCAGATGATTCCTACTATGAAGGAATTTGTACACTTGGCAAATGAAGTTTGCCTTCATGAGAAATTATAAACAAGAACATCTAGAATCACCTCTTCATATAATATATGGTTGAAATTCAAAGAACCACTGGATAAATCCAAATACCTGCTGAGAGACTACAAATGATAAGTGCTTGTCTTCAACTGTTTCCTGTACTTCCTGGTTAACTAAAACAATATTTACTGCATATCTGTTTGTTTAAACTGTACAACTGTATTTTACTGCATTTCTTAAATTGTCTGCTAACTGAATTCCTCTTACAACTGTAATTGTATTTATTTATTTATGTGTTTAACACCTTACCGGGAGTGTCCCACTGAGCCAAAAAGGCCCATTTTCAGTGGAGGCCCAGGGAGAAAAGCTCCAAATTACATTACAAAAACAGTGTTAACACAGAACAAAATATAAAAACAAGAGGTTACATAATCAGCAGCAAATACATATTGAATTGAGATGGTGTAAAAGACAGAAATTTAGGAAAAATAGACAAGTGGTCACAGTATAATTAACAACACATATTGAATTGAGATGATGCAACAACAGTGGTACAAATAATGCAGTAGGATAGTAAGTCAAACATATTACACATTATAATAGATGGTCCTTGAAAGCAAACACTTTTAGAAAAATATATATTAATGTATTTCTTCCTGGGGATGGGATGATACCCTCACCAGAATTAAGCAATTATAGTAAAATGAAATAGTAAAATAAGCTGGAGGTAAGATTGAAGGTAGAAGAAAAGAAAAGCAAAAACGAACAAGGAAATAACCTTTAGGGAGAAGAGATAGAGGATGAAAAAAGGACTAGAACAAAATAAAACTAAGGACTCATCCTAGTGGTGAGCAGGAACATAGCCAGTTTGTAGGCAAATGGGCTTTGAGAAGAATTTTGAATTTGGAGGGGTTAGCTGTGCCAGGAAAGGGCTGAGCAATTGAGTTCCAAATTTTCAAGATGTGGTTGAGAATAAGGCATCTCCATAGCTATTATTAGCTTTAGTGACTTCTAGAAAAAGTTTGTTGGATGTGTGGAGGGTTCTGTTGTTAGTGTAGGCTTTTACTAGGTTTTTAAGGGGCAGACATTTATCTGACTGGTAGATGACAGATTTTGAGTTGGCTGAGGCATAATAGATTAGGGGGTTCCAACCAACCTAGTTTGTGAAGTGCTGAGCAATGATGTGTTCGGTTTGGGAGGTTGGATGCAAATCTGGTTATTTTGTTGCAGCAGGCTTCCATTTTATTTAGATTTAATTTCTTTAAGTTTGTGAAAATTGGGGAGGCATGTAACAGTGTGGATGGTAGATGTGTTTGGGTAATGGAAGTTTTGGTGGTGTTGATGAGGAATGGTTTGACTCTGTAGAGTTTTATGTGGATCTTTGTGATTGTTAGGGATATATGCAGGTTGTAACAGGGATTTGTCAACGGTAAAACCTAGTAGTCGGGTGTGGTCTACTGGCACAATGTTGGCATTGTTAGCATAAATGGTGAATGGGAATGTGGTTGAGCTATTTTATTGGTGACAAATAATAGTAATTTGGTCTCATTGGGGTTTAGTATAAGTTGATTGGAAGAAGTACTGTTCATCTGCTTGTTTTGTTCATTTTACATTTTTTGCTGCACTTGAAAAACACTAACATAGACTAGGTTCAGGTTTTTGCTGAATCTAGTACTGTTTGTGACCTCTGGTGCTTGTAAAACAGTTAATCTTTTGTCTGGAGAGGCCCCCTGTACCTTCATGGTAGGAGGATAAAGTTTGGACTGATCTAGCTAGAGTTACTGCTGCAGGGTTCTGTTTAGTGAGTTTTGACTGGATAATTTGAACTTTGGCTGTTTCCTGTTTTTCTGCTTTAAAAAGCTTGTGTTTGAACTGGTTTGCACTTGTTTGTGTATAGCGCATTACTATGCAGAGAGATTGCTGGTTACAGATGCCTGCTGTCTAGCCTCACAAATATTACCCAAACCAGAGCTCTTCGCCCCTAAAACCCCTCTAGCCTTGAAAATATTACCTGAACTACAGGTATTTGTGCCTAAACCTACTAATGCCTTCTCCAGCTGTATTCCCCTCTTCAACTGTTATAGGCAGACCAAGATTATTCCTAGGACAATGGACTGTCAGTTTCCCTCATTTTCTCCTACCATCATGCTTGGCATGGGTCTACTGAGGCAGTGTAGCAACTGCCTCATGTACACTGACAAGTCCCTACTTCTAAATCATTCCTGTACCATTTGTGAGAGATGCACCTACATTATGAATCTAAAATCACAGCTCTCTTGCATAATACACAGCAATACAGAACAGGTTTTCAGCCTACCTACCACATCTCCTACTCATGACACACAGCATACACCTAGACCAACATATGCAGAGGTACTCACAGAAAATCTACCTAAACACCAGAGACCTCCAAAACACATACTTGCTAAACCAACCATAACACCCAAAACAATGCACATAATGACACAAGCACAAGTGTCTCGCCATCAAAGCCCATAAGGCAACAACACAGATGTCCCCCTCACCAGGCTGAACAAAGAGAAAGTAATGGTCAGCTGTCTTTCTGGTGCCAGGATTCATCAGATCATGCAGGCTGTCAAGTATCTCAACAATCGACAGACCACGATGCTTTGCCAGAGATGGCCTGCACCTGTCGCCCTTGGGATTCTGGATACGGCTAATGCTCTTTCCACCCCTATAGTGCCTTTTTTAGGCAAGGTTCAAATGACAAATTCACCACCATAACAGGTACAAGCAAGCAAAATCTGAGGGTAATGCTACTCAGTGCTAGAAGTCTAAACCTCAGAATGCACTCACTCGAGGCACTCCTTAAAATGGAGAACATTGACATCTGTGCAGTGACAGAGACCTGGTTCAAAGCTCCAGAGAGCACCACTGCATTACCAGGCTATAATTCATACCACACCTTTCAGCCACCTAACCCGGAACGAAGCACTAAAGGTGGAGGCATGTCCATATTCATTAAGGATATCAACACCTCCAGGCTAGTTGCACAGCATAATGCATCCAAGATTATCCAAGTGCAACTAACTCTGGGCAAGACCGCTATCCAAATTGTAGCTTGCTACAGACCCCCCCACCATGCCCCATGATTCCCACTCCTCATTTCTTGATACACTGGAAAGTATTAGGGTACAACCCAACACCCTAATAATGGGAGATTTCAACTACCCCACCATTAACTGGGAAAACTACTCATGTACCAACTCTTTTGCTCAGCATTTTCTGGAATTCATAAATTCCAACGCCTTGGATCAACTTATTCACACCACCACCAGGGGCAGCAATATCCTAGACCTGGTCATTACTAACATGGGCAACCGATGTTCCACACCAGAAGTCAATTCCTTGTTGGTCAGATCCGACCACAAGCTAATCACCCTAGACATCCACATCCCGCCCCCACCTCCAATTAGGGACACCACCGTAAAAAAACTTCTCCAAAGCCAACTTCATACTTCTTAAGACAGAAGTGGCAAACCTCATGACACCCATGCAGATGGACAATAGAGGTACAACTGCTGAATCCTACACAAATGCACTTTATAACCACTTACACAAGTGCATGGAACATGCTATCCCTAATAGAACCAAGATGCTATCCTCCAAAAAAAGGAAGCCAATCTGGTAGTCCTCTGCCATAAACAAACTCTACAACAGAAGAAAGAAACTGTTGCAAAAAAGAGTAAAATCCCATGACTGGAGGAACTCCCTAGTCAACCTCAGTAAGAAGCTGAGATCCCTCATGAAATCCTCCAAAGCTAGTTACGAAAACAAAATTGCCACTTACTCTAAAGACAACCACAAATCATTCTATAGCTATGTCAAGAATCTGAATGGCAACACTCAGATCTGCTCTGAGTTACAGCACAATGGCACAATATACAGAGCCAACTGATATTGCCAACATCCTGGCAGATAGGTTCAGTGCTAACTTTAATCCCATCACCCCCTAGAGGGCCCATCTCTATACCGGAAGAATGCAAAGTTCCTGTAATCATGGCTGCACAGGTAAAAAACACAATCTGCAAAGCCAAGAACACAGCATCCATGGGACCTGACAGTATCCCAGGCTGTGTTCTACATGAACTACAGAATTAACTGGCACCCTACCTAAGTACCATGTTCAATCATAGCCTCACCTCACACTTTGTGCCCACTGAACGGCGCACAGCGACAGTTATCCCACTCCACAAAGGGGGAGCCACGACAGACCCCAGGAAGTATCGCCCCATTAGCCTGACAAGCCTGGTCTGCAAGGCCATGGAATGTATCATCATGGAGCTCATAAACAAAGACATTGGTAATCTCCAAACTCTGGACCCTACCCAGTTTGGATTTGTAAAAGGCAGATCATGTCTCCTAAACCTGAACGACTTCTTTGAAGCAGTCACCAAAGCCATAGATTAGGGTAAGGTGGTTCACACAGCTTATCTGGATCTTGTCAAGGCTTTCGACACCATCCCCCACTCTGGAATTATAGATAAGTTCACTAAACTAGGTATAAATCCCTATGTCACAAGATGGGTTGCCAACTGGCTCATGGACAGAACTCACAATGTGAAAGTAGCAGACTCCAAATCCGACTTCAGACCAGTGAGAAGTGGAGTACCACAGGGTTCATTCCTGGTTCCGCTCCTGTTTGGTATCTACTTCTCTGAAGTACAGGCTAATACAGAAGGTCTTTGGCTAACACAGTTTGCAGATGACTGCAAACTAGGAGTCATAATCGAAACTCCTAACAATGTAGACATACTACAAAAGGGCCTCACTGAGAGAGATGCCTGGTGGCAAAGCCATGGCCTGAAGCTCAATGCCAAAAAGTGTATTGTTATCCTCTTTGGTAAAAACTCTGTACCCATGAACTACCACACAGCTGGTAGTTTACTTAATGCTGAAAATGTGATAAGAGACCTTGGGACACAGGTGGACAGTAGTCTTTCCTTTGATAATCACATCACCACAGTGATCAGGAAATCCTTCTACATGGCTCACCTCATCACAAAAGGTTTCTCATCCAGAAAAAAAGAGGTCATTGTTCCCCTCTACTCATCACTCATTAGATCCATTATAGAGTACAACACCCCTTTTGGCATGTACCTCACAAGACATCTACAACAACTGGAAGGCCCATAGAAATACCTCACAAAGAGGATTACTGGCCTCAAACAGATGCCCTACTCAGACTGTCTCAAAAAACTCCAGCTTTACTCCGTCGCATATCGCCAACTCAGAGGTGATCTCTGCCTAACATACAAAGCTATGTCAAACCCAGAGCTGTTGGACATGCTCCACTTAAAGAAATCCCAATCCCTCTGAGCTACATGCTCTAGGGACCTAAACCTTGTCACCACAATAAACAGAACATGCTGGAGGGATAGATTCCTGTCCCAGAGACTTCCCATACTCTGGAACAGACTACCTATCTATGTCAAACAGAGCTCCTCATTAGCACTCTTCAAGAAAAATCCTGATGATTGGATGGGAAATAGGAAATTCACCCCAGGGATCACTTCTGTGGCTCTGCTCGACAGGGGCACAGGAAAATTATTTTCTTGGGTGGCGAAAGCCAGGGTACATTTTTGGCTAGGCTTATACAGGCTCTAGGGCCAATAGCCTAGTACCTACCTATGAACCTATGAACAAGTACCACTATGATTCAGTCACAGTACATGTTGGTGTGAATGACTTGAGATGTACCTCCCTGGACTACATGAAGTGAGACATGCTTGAGCTGTCTGATTATGTGTCACAGGCTGGTATGTTCCTATCCTTGATCAGCATATTACCCTTGCCCAGGATGATACTGCAGTATAAACAGAAAATTATTGACTTCAATAATTGGCTTAGTTTCTGGTGTCATTCTAAGGGGATCCAGTTTCTGTCATCCTGGGATGATATGATCGATAGACCTCACTGCTTTGCCAGAGATGGTCTTCATTTGTCACCTCTGGGATTTCAGCTACTGGCAAAAGCTGTTCTCACCCCCATTATGCCTTTTTTTAAGCAATGTCACAAAGACAAAATTCCTGACCTAAAAATTTCATCAAAACACAACCTCAGGGTTATTCTGCTAAATGCTAGAAACTTTAGCATGAAACTGCGCTCACTGGAAGCAGTCTTCACCTTGGAAGACGTTGACATCTGTGCAGTCACGGAGACCTGTTCAATGCTGTGGAGAGCACTGCAGCCATACTGGGGTTACACCTACTACCACACATTCAGACCATGGAAGGAAGGTGTGAAAATTAAAGGAGGTGCTGTATCAATATTAATTAAAGATAAATACACCTAAAGATTGGTTAAACAGTATGATTCTGTGGAGACACTTCAGGTGCAACTAACTGTTGGTAGGACACCTATTCAAGTCATTGCCAGCTACAGGAACCCCTCCATGAATCAGGACACCCACTCTGCCTACTTGGATCTACTGGAATCCATCAAGATACATCCAAACACCATGGCTCTGGGTGATTTTTAACTATCCAACCATTGACTGGGTAAATTACTTGTGCTCAAACTTATTTGCCCAAAGGTTCCTTGAGTTCATTAACTCAGTTGCCGACGACCAGCTGATGGTCACCTCAGCTAGGGCCACCAACATCCTGGATATGGTGCTTACCAATATGGGAGACAACTGTAGCACCCCCCCCATTGTCAGATCTGACCACAAATCAGTCTTATTTGAAGTAACTATCACACCTGACTCCCCCAGCAGCAACTAAACTATAAAAACTTCTCCAAAGCAGATTATATCCATCTAAGGGATAATATGAATACCTTCAGTGCACCTCACCCCTTAGACAGAACTGGCAACGATGCTGAGTCCTACACCAATGCTTTTTACAAACACCTATATAACTGAATTGCCATGATCATACCATAGGACCAAAGTAAACTCTCTTGGAAGAGCAAACCTGCATTGTGGACAACTGCCATTAACAGGATTTACAATAACAGGAAGAAATTGTTGTCCAAACGTAAGAGGGAGCATGCCCTAAACTGGAAACACTCCCTCCTCATCTTAAACAAGCAGATAAGATGTCTTGTGAAGTCCTCCAAAGCAAACTACAAATCCAAATTAGCATCCTCAACTAAGGACAACCATAATGCATTCTTTAGTTACATCCATAACCTAAAATGTAAGACCCAGATTTGCTCTGAACTGGTAATTAATGATGCCACACTGAGCCTGTGGACTTAACAAACTTGTTAGCTGACAGGTTCTGTGAAAACTTCACTCCCCTGTCCCCACCACACAAATCCCATGACATTCCTTCCACCTATCCCCACCTTGTATCGTTAGACAGCAGGTCATAAATGCCCTCCCTAAGGCCAAAAATGCAGCATTTATGGGCCCTGATAACATCCCAGGCTGTGTCCTACATGGGCACCAACAAGAACTAGTAACACCATTGGCACTGTTTTCAATCATAGTCTAAGCACCAGTTTCATCCCAACTGAATGGAAATGGCCACCGTTATCCCCTTGCACAAAGGTGGTGCTTCCACTGACCCCAGGAACTATAGACCTATTAGCCTGACTAGCTTTATCTGCAAGGCCATGGAGTGAATCATCATGGACCTTGTCAACAAAGATATACGTAATCTCCACTTGACCCTACTCAGTTTGGATTTGTCAAAGAGATATCATGCCTGTTAAACCTGGTGGACTTCTTCAAGACAGTCACCAGAGCCCTGGACAAGGGGAAAACTGTGCATACAGTTGACCTGGATTTGGCCAAGGCTTTTGACACTATTCCCCAATCAGGCATTATTGACAAACTCACTCAGCTAGGTATCAACCCTTATATCCTTAGGTAGGTCTCTAACTGGTTCACTGATAGAACCCATACAGTCAAAATAGGGGAATCTACCTCCAACAGTAGACCAGTAACCTGTGGTGTTCCACAGAGATCAGTCCTAGAACCTCTACTGTTCAAAATCTATTTCTCTAAAGTACAAGCAAAAACTAAAGGTCTGTGGCTGACAAAGTTTGCTAATGACTGCAAACTGTGAGTGGTCATCGAATCCCCAAAATATGTCAACATTCTACAAGAGGGTCTTTCGCAAACAAATGACTGGTGCCAAAATCACAGCCTTAAACTCAATGCAAAAATAGTATTATCAGCCCTTTTTGCAAAAGTGATGTTCCGGATAACTACTACATCAATAGAAACACACTAAGCACGCAACCAATGGTGAGAGACCTGGGCACACAGGTTGACAGCAACCTTAACTTTGATCACCATGTCTCCATAATGGTAAGAAGGGCATTCTATGTTGCTCATCTCATAAGTAAGGTATTGCCTCCAGAAAAAAAGAAGTTATAACCTCCCTGTATTCTTCCTTCATTAGGCCAATAACTGAGTACAATGCCCCTTTTGGTATGGACCTTTCCAAGCACCTGCAGCAATTTGAGAACCACAAAGGTTTCTCACAAGGAGAATTCAAAGTCTTCAACACCTGTCCTTTCTGGATAGACTGAAATCACTGTGACTTTACTCCATTTCATACAGACTACTCAGAGGCAATCTCTGCTTTGCATATAAGGCAGAGAGGCAATCTGTGACTCTGCTTTATTAGAAATTCTGCATATCCATAAGTCCAGTCGCTCACACATGGGTTACTCACTCTAAAAACCATAATCTGTTATGTGGCATTAATAAAATCTGCTGGAGGAACATATTTGTCTCCCAGAGGTTACCACACATGTACAATACTCTCCTAATTCATGTAAAGCAGAGCACCTCTTTGGCCCTCTTCAAGCGCAGTCTGTAAATTCACTCTAGGGGTTCCACCTGTGTCTCTCTTGGACAGGTGCAATAGGTGGTGATCATGGAAACAAGGCATAACTTGGCTAGGCTTGTAAGTGTCCTAGGGCCATTAGCCTAGTTTCTTCATATGATCCTATGATCCTGTGATAAACAGACATTAATAATTAACAACTACTCCTATCACATTTCTTTTTCTGTTTAAAAGGCTTTGTTTTATAGTAGATACCATTGCAAATCATTATTTTAGTTGTTTTTTTATTATTGTGCTTTTAGATAATGTATACTTGTTTTATAATATTTCTATTACCATATATTGTTTTGTTGTTAAATTTTTCAATAAAAAAATAATTGAGAAAGAGTACTGCAGGATTTTTCGGCACTGCTAAAATGTTGTCAAGGCAGGAAACAAAGCTAGTCCTGCTTTAGTACTTTGTCTTGTACTGAGGAACCATTTTAAAAAGTATCCAGAGACATTATAGGTTCATAGGTTCATACTAGGCTATCTGCCCTAGGGCATTTATAAGCCTAGCCAGAGTGTGTTTGGCTTTCGCCACCCATTTTAAATTAATTTTGCTATGCCCTTTTTCGAGGTTAGTATACTGTGCCTCTGTCTAACAGTAACACAGAAGTGATACCCGGGGTAAACCTATGATCTCCCATCCACTCATCAAGATTCCTCTTGAAGAGAGTCAATGAAGGACTCTGCCTAACCTGGACTGGGATTTTATTGCAGAGTGAAGGGAGCCTCTGGGTTATGAATCTGTCCCTCCAGCATGTCCTATTTATTTCAGTGCTGAGGTTCAAGTCTCTCGAGCGTGTAGCTCGATGGGATTTGGATTTTCTGAGGTGCAGCATGTCCATTAATACCGGGTTGGACATGGCTTTATACGTCAGGCACAGATCGCCTCTGAGCAGGCGGTATGCCACTGAGTAGAGCTGGAGTTTCTTTAACCGGGCAGGATATGGCATCTGTTTGAGCCCTTTGATCCTCTTGGTGAGGTACTTTTGGGGTCTTTCCAGTTGCTGCAGGTGTCTGGTAAGGTACATCCCAAAAGGGGCATTGTACTCAATTATGGGCCTGATGAGGGATGAGTAAAGAGGCACGATGACCTCCCCTGATCTAGATGTGAATCCCTTCATGATTAGGTGGGCTATATAAAATGTTTTTCTAACCCTTTGGCCACGTGGTTGTCAAATGAGAGATTGCTATCAACTTGGGTCCCCAGGTCCCTAATTACTTCTTCCGTACTTAATGGATTACCACCTATGTGGTAATTTGTGGGCACTTTGTTTTTGCCAAAGGGGATAACTATACACTTTTTGGCATTTAGCTTGAGGCCGTGGCTCTGGCACCAGTTGTCTGTTTCTATGAGGCTCTTTTGTAGGATGCTTGTGTCGGCTGGAGAGTCTATTATGGCGCCCAGTTTGCAGTCATCTGCGAACTTGGTCAGGCACAGTCCTTCCATGTTAGCCTGTACCTCCGAGAAATATATACCGAACAAGAGAGGTCCCAGGACTGAGCCTTGTGGGACGCCACTTGTAACTGGTTTGGAGTCTGACATGGCTCCAGCAATTCTAACCATGTGGGTTCTGTCCTTGAGCCAGTTTGCAACCCATCTAGTGACATAGGGGTTTATATTTAAGCTGGTGAGCTTATCTATAATGCCCAAGTGGGGTATTGTATCGAAGGCTTTTGCAAGGTCCAGGTAGGCTGTGTGGACCTCACAGTACCTTAAGCACTACAGGTAAGAGGCATTTTAGGTAATAGGCTGTTAAATACCTTGAGACAGTGGCTCTGTCTTATTGTAAAATGGAGAATGTGGTAAATGCTCTGTAAGAAAATTTAATCAAAGTAATATTGGTATTTTTGTAGGTTTGTAAGCAAGTACCAATGTTATAGCCACTGGGCCATAGAGAAGCTTAACCACAGAACCCAAGCATAATGCACCTCTTTCATCACATTAGAAGATCATTCCCACATACTCCAGACATATATTTCTGATCCCCCATCCAGTCATTCTGACTGGAATTAAAGATTGATAGGAATTTCCTTTGGTTTGTAAAGGAAATGTATTCCATAGTCACATGATATATTGAGATAGAAAGCAGTCATGGTTGATTCTTCTGTGGAGGCTGATGCCTTTAGACCAGGTATTGCATAGGTTAATTCCTTGAAGGTGGAAAAAATCAAAAGACCCAGAAACTTTCATGGCCGAGAAGTCAAACTAAGTTCACCTTTCAAGAGTTTATATAAAATGAGGTAAAGAGAAAAGAGCTTTGGTCTATCAGGATAGCTTACAGTGTTCACACCTAAGATCTTTTAGGAAAGGATTTGTTGTCAAGCTGACTTAGGTTAGAACCTATGAACCTAATCCAGATATTCAGTGATGCTGTCAAAGAAATCAGCAAAGTAGAGAGGAACCACTTTTTATAAAACCCAATTGATTTGAGTCAGTGGGTTAAATATTACCCCTGTCACTGTAGATCAGCTCAGTCATTAAGCACTCCATGACCTTGCATATCAAACTATGAAGTCTAATTGGAACATAGTCATCAGGGTCAGCCATGGGGGGGCAGCCATATGCAAACACCATGTGATGATCTACCACGGGATCAAGAAGCCTCAGTCCTCACCACTGGCAACAGTAGGGGATGTACACTGGGAGGATAACAGGTACACACACAGTATTTCCAGATTCTTTACATCGAGTGCAATTCCCCTTAAGAGCACATAGAGACCACAGTCAGTCTGGGGCTGGTTTCTCCCTCTTTTTCCAGATCTCCAATAAGACTCCCCAGTGGCACAGGTATAGAGTTGAGATCTCAGCTGAGTGGCCAAGCCAAGACCTAACAGCACCCTCTCTGTCCAACCAGTGCTTCTTATGCCTGTACAAGTATCTGACACACACACTTTGAGGTTTGATTTACACACACACACACACACACACACACACACACACACACACACACACACACACACACACACGCACACACACACACACACACACAAACACACACACACACACACACACACACACACACACACACACACACACGCACACACCTGGGAGAGGCTGGCACAGGTTTACTAGCTATGCCACCTTCTGCCCAGACTATAAGGTAGTTTTCACTGCCACCAGTCAACTCTTTATCAGCTACTTTAAGGCCTTAACAAAGGGTGTTCAATCTTATTGTGTAATATTAATATAAATGGTGGTTTGACCAAGAGCATATTAATATTAATACAAATGGTGGTTTGACCAAGAGCAAGGCTATTAGCAGTGGTCCACTCTGTGTCGCCAAGTAAGTATGTAAGTACTCTCAAAACTTAGGCATATCTACACAGATCAGCCACAGTGAAAGGTGTAAATATAGTTAATAATAAATAATAAAAAAACAAAAAATACTTAGTATATATTCACAGTAACATCAGAGTCAAATCACAGGAAATATTTAAAACAAAACAAACGGAAAAGACCAAAAACCACTTAAATGAAAAAGAAGCAAGTGGAGTGGTAGGAGAAAGCTGGTAAAAAGCTAATAAAATTCACGTCATAATCACGTTATAATCACTGCAACAAATCCGTTTATTTGGTAAGCGCTTTCGGTGGTACAAATAATCCACCTTCTTCAGACCAAGAACAACCTCTAACAATGCATATATATAATCCTATTACTCAATTAGTTGATGATTTGCCCTATAAAATCAATCAATTAATCAATGAATGAATAAAATACAATATTTAAATAAATGATGATAATAATAAAAACCATTCTTGATAAACAACGTTAACATACTATAAACCATGTTAAACTCACAAAACGTTTTTTAAAAAAATAATAATATATATCAAAATAAATTACATAATGAATGCTACTAGGAATCACTTAGAAAAATCTACAGTGGTCAATATTACATTTGATAACCTTACCCAAGATGGCACAAAAAAATTAATTAATAAATAAACAAATAATAAATAATATAACATCCTGAAAAGAATGCAAGAACCTATGTATATATTTTATGTGTATATGTAAATAAAAATGTAAAAATTGTGACATATGAATTTATGTAATGAATTGAAATATATGTAGTAACTACATGCTAGTCAAGAACAACTATGCTGAACACTATTAAAATACTATATAGATAAAAATTGATATATGAATAAAAATTGGTTAATTATGCATACCTTAATTAAAACACCATATGTATATTATGTTAATAAACTTATATATGACATTAATGGCTTATCTATTTAATGCTTTTATTTTCAAAACACTTTTAATGGAAACATAATCATTTAAACCAGGAAAGATATATGCAGCAGTTTTAATTTGCCAATACAACTCATTCTGTTCTAATAAAAGTTTCCAAGGCCCCCCTCTCAGATCTAAAGATGTCTGATGTACAACTGAAAATAAAAACTCATGAGTTGGAAATTGCAAAATATGTCTTGCAAGAGCATTGTTGACATCCCCTTTACTAACTGCATAATAGTGCTCGTATATTCTCTGTCTTAGTTTCCGCTTGGTCTTCCCTATATAAAATAAGGGACAAACTTGACAGCATGCTACGTACACAACAGCTTTAGACTCACAATTAAAGGAACCATTAATTGTGTACTCCTTGTAATTAATGTTAACAATAGTAGTCACCTGGATGTACTTACATTGTGTGCAATGCCCGCATTTGCGCATACCTTTATATGTCTGTTGGTTCTGTCCTTGATTATTTTTCTTGTACTTCTCCAACATATTCTTAAGATTCAGACCTCTCCTAAAAGTAAAGTGAGGTCTGATGCCTAGCTTAGTACAGATAGATGGTTCTTCCAAAATAACTGTCCAATTTTTAATAAAAATCTCCTTGACCCTTATAGTTTTAGATGAAAAAGTGGACAAGAAACTGAGATGTAATGGTTTGTCTTCCTCGACAATTGTATCATTCTGTCATGTAATTTAACTAATATTAAAAACCATAAGTTTTGTGAGTTTAACATGGTTTATAGTATGTTAACGTTGTTTATCAAGAATGGTTTTTATTATTATCATCATTTATTTAAATATTGTATTTTATTCATTCATTGATTAATTGGTTGATTTTATAGGGCAAATCATCAACTAACTGAGTAATAGGATTATATATATGCATTGTTAGAGGTTGTTCTTGGTCTGAAGAAGGTGGATTATTTGTACCACCTAAAGTGCTTACCAAATAAACGGATTTTTTGCAGTGATTATAACGTGATTATAACGTGAATTTTATTAGCTTTTTACCAGCTTTCTCCTACCACTCCACTTGCTTCTTTTTCATTTAAATATTTAAAACAACACTGAAGGACAGTCTCAAATAAATAAATAAAAAATATCTAAACTAAGCCTCACTATATTCCTGTCTGTATCTAAGAAAGTTACTATACCCTAGAAACATACTTATAGAGCAAGGCAGATGTGAGGTGAATGGGTCTTCTTGTTGCCAGGTCCAAGACAGAATACAAAATGCTGTGTAAGAGACTTCTCAAATTAATATCTCAAATATTACTGGTGGGATAGCTTGCTGAATGACATAATTTCTTGTCATCTGACTCTAGTTCCCAGGTGAAACCCCCACTGCTGGAAGCTGGCAGTATTTAGCATCTGTCTGTGAAAATACATAGTCTCAGATCTTTAGCAGATGCTGGAAGTCATTAAGACAATTACATTCCTCCATATTTCAAAACTAGTAATTAGTTTGCCCTAAAAATAATACCGAAAGCTCCCTAGTACAGGCATTGTGTCTCTTGCTGCATTGAAAACTGAAAGATACCATCTTGTATGGCCTAGCTATAAAGTAATTTAATTTCATTTATTTTTCTGAAGTCTGCTTGGCTGAAGTTAATCCTCCAGTTTCCACTGTAAAAATATATACATTTAAACAGTTACAATAGTGCATGTACATTTCTGTTCTCTTACAGTAGGGCACACTGTGGATGCATTTCAAACACAAACACTTCATAAAATGCCTTTTCAACGTACATGTCTGTATGAACTAGTTTCATATAAACATGACATATAGTTCTAATACAGTTGCTGCATATGCACCATATATAAATCATGTCTGGTATAGCATGGAGCTTTTCAGTGTGAGTTATACACTCTATAGACTTCAAATGAGATATGGAGGTGGATCTAGAGTTGAAAATAATGCAGTAGGAGAGCCTATTGAGAGTCACTCTGACTTCAACACATTCTAGGCTGGTTGATGACATATAGGACTTGACATGTTATGATGGGATTTCTGTGAAATGTGGATAATACCTCCCATTTCCTTGTGGATTTGAAGGCATGATAGAAATTGAACCCAGGTAAAGAAAGAGTGCTATCACAGCTCTAAAAAACATTTTTGTAACTTCATAAATATCTGTGTTGACAAGAGTCATAAAGGTGTCAAGCTTCTGACATTAAGCAGTGCAAGCTTTGGAAAGTTTGGACTGAAATTTGCTATGTTGATATGCATATGAGCTTGTCTATGCCTAAAAGACAGTGTGTAAGATAGTGAACTTTTCAACAGCATGTGAAAACTGAGAGGTGAAAGCTGTCCCTGGAAAGCACTGATCATCTGGCCCAAGTAAATATATGCTGGAGCCAGAAAATGACACCAGTTAACAAGCCAAATGTTGAAGCCGATGATTGTATCTTTCAACTTGGGCATCACTCTTAGAGAAGGTAGGATACTGCTTAGCAGCAATGGCTTTCCCTCCTCAATAACACAGATACAGAGCTCAGTCTTGCATGTCTGCATCTTCTACAGTGTTGAAGTGGAATGCCTGAAGTCATTCATTCTCATCTGGATAACCACAAGGTTGTATTTGTATTTGTATTTAGGAGAATGAAATGTTAGAAGGGCCCTTGGAATGTCCTGACCCCAGAGAGACAGCTCATTATAACCCTTTCATTATTCAATCCAGCATGCCTGTTAGTGGAGCCACATCCAGCCTATCTGACCTTAAGGGCACTGGCTTGCCATATTGATTCACCATAGATATGTATGAAAGTGCAGATTTGGGAGAGAATGCTGAAGAGCAACTTGATGACTGAGATTTCCTATACGAGTGCCTGGGAGGCTTAGGCAAGGACTTCTATCACCTTAGCATATGATGGTCTGGTGTCAGGCTACAGTTTCTAGACAGAGGTGAAAGCAGACGGATGTGTTTCCAGTGTAATGAAATGCTGGCATCCACATATACATGATGTAAGCAGATTTAGACTGTAAGCAAACTTTCAGCAGTTACTACACTGCCTCTAAAGGATTACCACTGTCAAATAGGCTACAAAAAAATATGCTAGTAAGCCAGGCATCCGTGATACCAAAATGTCGACAAAATGCAAAAGAATGCATCATCCTTCCCTTTGGTAAAAACAATGTCCCTGCTGATTATAAAATAAACAATAATACCCAAAGTACCAATTTAGTAGTGAGAGACCTGGGAACACAAGTTGACTGTGACCTCAGCTTTGACCACCATGTGTCTACTGTAGTGAGGAAGGCATTCTATGTCACTCACCTGATTAACAAAGGCATCACCTGAAGAGCAAAAGAGTTTGTAACTCCCCTGTACTCATCTCTCATCGGGCCTATTATTGAATATAATGTTCTCTTTGGTATGTACCACACCTGACACCTGCAGCAGTTTCAGAGACCTCAGGGATTTCTAACTAATAAAATTCAGGGTCTCTATCATGTCTTACATGGGCAGACTGAAGTCGCTGTCACTGTAAGTAGTGTACAGACTGCTTGAAGGTGACTTCTGTTTGGTTTACAGGGCTATCTCTGACCCAAATCAAATGGAAATGCTGCACATCCGTAAGTCAAATGTGACTAGAGTCACCCATTCCAGGGACCTCAGTCTAGCCTGAGATATAAACAGGACATGCTGTAGAGACAGATATATCTCTCAAAAGGTTGCTACTCCTCTGGAATAGGCTTCCAATCCATATCAAGCAGAACACCTCCATCACCCTGTTTAAATGCAACTTGGACGACTAGATGGGAAACTATAAATTTGCCCCAGCTTCTCTACTGGACATGGATAGTCCTTGCTAGAAAAAACCTTGGGCACTGATGATATCTCTCATCTAGTATTATATTGGAATTTAATGGCTAGGCTTGTAAAGACCCTCGGGTAAATAGCCTTGTAACATCCTATGAACCTATGATGTGTTTTGTACAGAGCAGAAAGTATTTGAACCCTGGTGAAAGGAGGGGAATCAACTGGCATTACGGAAGAGGACCCAGCAGAGAATGCTAGAGAATAGAGGGTGATCTACTGTTATTACTGGATAAATACTATCCATGGTACACCAAGATAATGAATAGCAAGGACCTTGCAAAAACAGCTGTGTAGCAATGAGCGACAAGGTATTCCCCCTTGTAAAAACACTAATGTACTAAGCACCTACATACACTTGTAGTGTTATGACACAAGTGGGCTTGTTTTGTAAAACACTAGTATACTGTCCATCTATATGCACATGCAAGGCAATAATTTACAAAAAAAAAACACCTTTGCAGGCTTGTGTACTGCACAATAATTAGGTGCACCTATAAAAAGCAATCAGCAAGGAAGAAGACTTACTGAGAACTATCATACTAAGCCGCTGTAAAACACTTGCAGAACAACACAAAGTGAAACATGTTAGGTACACTTGTAGAACAATGAGTTACAAGATAGTGCACTTGGGAACACCAGTCAGCATCAGTTAAAGTGAGGTGTCTAACGGCACCAATAGTGCTCTTGCTCATTTCAAATGACACACAAGGAGATTAAAGTTGATTAGTCTAAAGAGATAAGACATTTATGATATATTTAAGAGTACTTCTGCTCATACCTTTCAACCTCTTAGGACAAGAAATCTGGACAAAGCCTAAAATAATATGGGAAACAAAGGCCCAAAATATGGACAGATTTTAAATATTGTTCTTATAAACTTAGAACATTTCTAGAATAGCAGGTTTTGTGTTAGCATGAATTTTCTGAATGATATGAAGTCTCAAAACTCCCAATGTCTGTCATTATTTAGTGACTTCAGTCCTTGATTATTTGCCAGAAAACCTCACATTTTATGAGGAACAAACCAAAAATATGAGGCAACAAACTTGACATTCTGAAAATATTTGGGCAGTTGAGAGGTATACTGCTGCTGTATTTTCAAATTATTTATTGTATTTTTCTGTACTTTATGAGCGTAAGGTATCATTGCTTTTCACTCACCTTCATATTGGTTTCTCTGCATTATAGTCCTTTTAGAAGTGTGTGTTCTTGGCTAGTTTGTTTGATTGCCCTGTTTGAATTCACTTTGGGCTAACTGCAATGTGGTTTTACATTAAGAAGGCCTGTGACTGCATTTCGAGTAGCAGTAGAAGGTGGCTTGGCCTGCCTGAGCTGGGAATCACACAGGAAGGATTTAAGTGAGGCTGTTTAATTGGTCAGTGGGCTTTTGGCTTTGGTTAGTCAGTGTTCTCTGCCTCTATAAATTTGGCACATTTGAACAGCTCTTGTCTCTTTTCCATAGAGCTCACAAACACTCGGTGTCCACTTCACAGTGTTTGGCTTATAAACAGTGCTATCCTAGCACAGATAAGTACTTTAAACTGATTTTCTACACTTTTATAATATATCCAAGAGCACAGCTGCAGTATTTTCAAATTAGTCATTGTATTTTTCTGCACTTTATCATTGTAAGGCTTCATTGATGTCCACTGACCTTGCTGTTGGTTTGTTTGCATTGTAGTCATTTTAAAAAAATTGGTGTTTCTAGTTAGTATATTTGACTGTCCTGTTTGAAATCACT
Source organism: Protopterus annectens (assembly GCF_019279795.1). Lineage (NCBI taxonomy): Eukaryota > Metazoa > Chordata > Ceratodontiformes > Protopteridae > Protopterus > Protopterus annectens. Next base: position 394,545,828 of record NC_056728.1, read on the forward strand.
TTGGGATAACTCAGATGTGGTTTTACTTTAAAAAAAAACATGGGACTGCATCTCTAGTGACTGTAGAAAGTAGCTTAATCTGTTTGAGCAGGGAATCAGACAGGAAGACTTTAAGTGAGACTGCATAATTGGTCAGAGGGTTACTTGCCTTATTTAGTCAGTTTTCTCTTCATATGGAATTAACATTTTTCAATGTAAAACTACCCCTGAGATTTCCACAGTAGATAGTTGCATAATGAGCAAATACTTTGCAGACTGAGGAACACCCACTACAAATGTTTTATCTTAGACAGTCCTGATTGTAGTCTATAATCTTACAGCAACCCATCTTGCTAGCTGTAAACCCCTATTGCACCATCCCCTTGTAGAACAGAAAATAAGTATCTGTAGTCAGTGACATGCACTTCCCTGCTCTCTCTGCAGCCAGCCTGGTAGATATGGGAATCCTGAGGCAATGTAACAATGTCTCATGTTTACTGACAACCACTTAATTCTTTAATAAAATGATGTGGTGTGTGGGAGGTATAGTTACACAATGTCACTGGAGGCAAGGCTCGCACATACAAGCTGATTCAGTAACCCCCACACACTACACACACCTGACATAATTTGGACCAGACACAATGTATGCTGAGGCTTTTAAATGTAATCTCACTAAACCCCAAAGACCTCCCAGACATTGCACAAACAAAAAGTATCCTTAAGTGCATTCCACAAAATCAACACCCAATATGACACACAGAACCACATCCCAGTGTCTTAGCTTCTAAGGCCATAAGGCACACCACCACACAACCCAATATTTTGGTCATAGGTGATTCCATTATGAAACACACATATGGCCAACTTACCAGGATAAGTAAGGAGAGAGACACAGTCACCTATCAGACTAGGGCCAGGTTCTGTCAGATCATACACCCAATTAGGTCATTGAACCACAAGTCCCAGTATGACTCAGTTATAGTCTATGTGTGCATAAATGTCCTGAGGCATACCTCATAGGATTACATGAAGAGAGACATGATAGAGCTCCCTGACTGTGTCCCAGGCCAGTATGAGCCTAGCACTGAGCAGCATTCTACCTTCTTCAAGGATGATGCCACAATAGGAATGGAAAATAATTGACTTTAACAACTGGCTTAGAGTTTGCTGTCATTCAAAGGCAATACAATATTTGCCAGCCTTTAAGAATATGGTGTACAGACCACATTGCTTTGTCAGGGTGGTCTGCACTGGTGCCCTCTGGGATTTTGAATATTGGCTAAATTCTTGTACACCCCCATACTACCTTTTTTAGCATTGCCAAACTGATAAACCTATAGACATATAGCTAAACCAGCTCAGGAAAGTCTGAAGGTGTTACTACTCAATACCAGAGGTCTAAATAAGAAACAGCATTCCCTGCAAGCTCTCCTCATCCTGGAGATTGTAGACATATTTGCAGTTACTGAGACATGGTTTAAAGCTGAATATGGCACCACTGGAACACAAGGCTACAATGCCTCCTGCACATTTAGACCAACTACCGCACAGGAAAGGAGAAATGGTGGAGGTGTCACTATTTACATGGAAAACAAACACACCTCAAGGCTGGTCCATTGGTATGAAGTCTCTGAGCTTCTTCATGTCCAACTTTCCTTAGAGAAAGTCCCATGTCAAATCCTTGCAAGCTATAGGCCATCCTCTATGACCAAAGAAAACCAGAATACATACTTAAATGTACTGGAGATACTCCCCATTTAACCAAACACCATACTCATGGGCCATCGCTGGTCAGGTCATACCATAAAGCTGTCTTCTTTGAAATTTAGTTAAAAGCATGAACACCAGCCATACCTCTCAGCTGTCCAGATTTTTGCAGAATGCCCAGATGTTTGCCTCTTATTTTTGATCTATTCCTCATAAAGTTTGTGGTTTTCTGGCAAATTATTAAGGATTGAAATAATAATTAAATAATACTAATTAATGACAGATATTTGAGTTTCAGGCTTTGTATCATTCAGAAAATATATAACAATGCAAAATCTGTCATTCCAGAAACTTTATAAGTTTATAGGAGCAGTATTTAAAATCTGTCCCTATTTCTGGGCCTTTGTCCCACCATTATTTCTGACTTCGTCCAAATTTTGTACACTGATAGGTTGACACTACATAATCCTAGAACTTTAGGAATTGTTTTAGGGCAAACTACTTACTAGTAAGCGACACCTTTGCAAAATTTCAAGCACCCCCAAACCCTGAGAACACAGCCGCCTATGTGGAATTGTTGACAGAAACCATGTATAATCATATTAACAGCTGATCAGAGACAAGCTGTACTTGCTCAGATTAAGCACAGGATCAAGTGAAAAAAAAAACAATCAAACACAGATCCCCTGAATCTGGATAAAGTAACCAACGATAAAAGTATAATATACCAAAAAAAGCCAACAACTCGTTGCAATACACACGGCAAAACAACACTTTAATACAAAATAGTAAAAATATAAAACATGTGAGCGCTTTCACAGAGTCCTCTCTGCTTCCTCAGACATACTACAGTAACTGCTGCTCTTGTTTAAATAATGATACAGCTAGGTCATATCCAATCAGTTAACAGCATCTTGATTGAATAAATAAAAGTTAAAGGCATACACTATATACAAACACTATATAAACAATCAATCATATAACTAGTGAACTAAAAATATATGTAAAAAACTGTAAAAACATGCTCTATAAAATTAGATAGTGGTAAAACTGTAAAATATATGTACAAATATTAGAAGATGTGACCAAACATAATAATCAATGTTTCAAAGCCCTGTTCCTAAGAAAAGGTTTCAGTGAAACTTTACTATTTAGTCCAGGTAGTCTGTCAGCCTAAAGCCTAATTATCCATTCTTGTTTTGAGGCTTCGGACTTATTGTTCATGTTCCCACCTCTTTTATCTTGCGTGATATGTAACACTAGGAACTTGAAGGTGTGTGTGAGCTCCCTCCTTTATAACATGCATCGCTAATGCACTTGTCTCTTTTTTTATTTTTAATGTCCCTTACATGTTCTAAGACTCTATCTTTGAGTAGCCGATTAGTTTTGCCTACATAGTAGGCATTTTGTATAGAAACCAAAGTATACAACATTCTTACTATAACAGTCTGTATAAAAGCGTGTATCAATGCTGAACTTTCTAGTCGGGTGTGTATACTGCCCCCCTCCAAATATGAAGGGGCAGGCTGTACACCTTCTACATGGAAAGGTACCTAGCCTATCAGACCTTCCATAGTGGTCTCCATCTAACTTCTTATAGTACAACTGTCTTTTTAATGACATGTTGTTTTTGAAGGTAAATGATGGTGTATCCCCTATAACATCTTCTAGTTCATCCACATTTAACAATATGCCCCAATTATTTTTAATTATATACAAAATCAACAAACTGAGCGACTCAGTAAATAGATTCAAAGCACAAAAAAGGTTATTCAACCCGGTAGAGGCAAAATACACAATCTTCCAGTCCAGTGACCACGAACAACAGCATATAATCCAAGAGAAATAATTATTTATTGAGCTAGCAAACAGTAAGCGCTTTCACCATAGGGCTTTTTCAAAAGTTTGAAAAAGCCCTATGGTGAAAGCGCTTACTGTTTGCTAGCTCAATAAATAATTATTTCTCTTGGATTATATGCTGTTGTTCGTGGTCACTGGACTGGAAGATTGTGTATTTTGCCTCTACCGGGTTGAATAACCTTTTTGTGCTTTTGGATACGTTATTTTACTGAGGTCGTTTCGCTCCAGTTTGTTGATTTTGTATATTAACATTCGTTTGGAACTAGGAGCGTTTATCTCTTCACAAGTGTTATACTACGCTGTTATTACTAATTTTTAATTATATCACAGACTGTATTGATATTACTTGCAAATGTTAATGGAAAATGTAATACATCATTCTCTGCATTCCTGGTTACTGTGGTACTGGTGGCATAGTTACTTTGGTTATCCTTGTTGGTTCTCGTCCTATCATAATAGGGCTTGTACCTCTCTCTTCTCTCATTCCAAGCCACTTTTATTTGTTTGTCTATATCTCTGGCTTTATATCCCCTTTCAATAAATTCATGTTTTAACAGGGTAAGTGCCTGGGACAAACTATCATCATCATTATATAGCCTCATGCATTTAACTATCTGTCCTTTGATCACATTGGTTTTAGTGTAGTTAGGATGCATACTACTACTATGCAGAACATTGTTCTTTCTAATGGATTTACTGTACATGGAGGTATGAACATAATTGAGTGTATCTCTTGTAACTTTTACATCTATAAACTCTATTTCTCTATTTGAGTATTTGTATGTGAAATTCAAAAAGGGTGTAATGGTATTAATGAAATTAAAAATTGCTGCAAATTATCTTCATTATCATGCCACAACAGAAAAATATCATCCACAAAACGCTTGTACCATAGAATAGACTTAGCAAACACGTTGCCTCATTACCTGTCAAAATATTTTCAGTTTCCCATTGTACAAGTGCTAGGTTGGTGTAGCTATTGGCACAAGCAGTGCCCATAGCCACACCAACCTTCTGTATATAAAACTTTTCGCCAAACACAAAGATATTATTTTCTAGGATGATCTCAAGTAAGGTACAAATAAGTCGAATTTTGGTATTTTCTATCCCTTTTCTATTAAGTAGTTCCCTTACATTATCTATGCCCCAAGAATGGGGAATCACTGTGAAAAGGGACTCTACATCAAGAGTAACAAGCCAACAATGGTCATGTATACCCTTTAAATGTGCACTAAGGTCTCTCAAAAAATCTTTAGTGTCCAATAAGACAGTAGTACATTCCTTAAGTATAGGATGCAGGTTTTTCTCAACATATATTGACAGTGGTTCTGTTGCCCACCCCCGACTAGATACTATAGGTCGCATGGGTGGGCTTTCTATGTTTTTATGGACTTTTGGTACACCATACATAACTGGAGTCACTGGGTACTCTATATTGAAATATTCAAAAAGGGGCTCAGAAATCATGCCTGTTATTAACATATCAAACAAAAAAACTTGCAGTCTATCTGTAATGGCTTTAACATGAGTTGCAGAAATCTCACAATAAGTATCAGTGTTACTTAAATGTACTAACATACTTGCAATATATTTGTCTCTATCTAAAATAACAATTCCTCCACCTTTATCTGCTCAGCGTATTTCAACACTTTTAAAGCATTTTAAGTTATTTAATGCTTGCTGTTCACATTTAGATAAATTATAAAAAACATTGGTAGCTTCATTACTAAGCACACTTTGTATTTGCTTTTCACACACATCAGTGAATAAATCAATCCCAGAATTACTGGGAGGAACAAAAGTACTAGGCTTTTTAAAAACATTATATTCATTGGATCCACCTTGAAAAATAGTTTTTAAAGTCAGTGTCCTGCCAAATAGCTTCAGTTCTTTTAGCACATTCACCAAGTCTACTCTCTGGGCAGGAACAAAACTCAAACCTCTGTTCAATAAAGTTTTTTGTGCTTCAGTCAAGGAAATGGAGGAAATATTAAAAATCAAACCTGTTTGCTTCTCTTCAGGAACTTGTTCTGGTCGTCCACACACAAAAAAGTCCCATTTGTATTTTTGGAAGAGCATTCATGAATGCTGGAATCTCTAGCATTGTTTATGTAACTAACACAGGCCAGTGCTGTATTCTTTGGTTTAACAACTGGTATTTCATCACTTCTAGTTGTTTTTGCTGTACTGTAGCCTGAGAAGTGCTGGCACGAACACTAGTTGCAGCATCTGAAGATGATTTACTGGGCTGTAGGTCACTGAAAATGGAGTTTTCAGCATCTATATGCAGTGTGCTTCTAACTGCTGTTTCTCTCTGCTCACTGCTGGTGTAGTCACGCCCACTTCCTAGTTGTTGCCTTGGTGTTTCCTGTATATTCCTCTCTCGGTTCCAGGAGAACACATTGCCCAGTTCAAAATCATGTAAATCTCGATGTATTTTTTTTAGTTTTAGCGCTAGAGAGACGTTTCTCATATTGGCTAATATGTTCATGTAGCTGATCAATCTTGTCAGCTATTATTTCACTAGAAAATGTGTCAAAAATGTCATTCTGCAGTACATTAATTTCTTTAAGCAGCTCATCTTCTTCTGGTTTGAAGTAATCTATAAGAAGCTGCATATACTTAGCACTACATTCTAAGTTAAGACTTTGCCAACGTTTGAGAAGGTCAGGGTATGCATGTCCATAACTGGGCATTGTTAACACTCTAAGACCTCTGGGTGCAATATTAAACTTTAGCGATGCTTCTAAGTGAAAACGTTGCCATTGAAGGCACTTATATCTATATATCTTATTCTCAAGATTTCTAAAGCTTTTCAAAAAATTCTCAGATTGATTATTATCAGTATTAGAGTGAATGTCAGTTTGTCGCAGTATACCTTCAGCCAGTAAAGGATTACCAGCAGGGTTTAGTATAGAATTCAGTCTCTCATTCAGCTTCATGTGGCTATTCCTTCGGTCCTTCGGCCCCACATTTGTGGCTGCCTCGGCATAGGTTGGCAGCTCAGATTCATTTGCCATGTCCAGATAGGGGTAAAAATATGAAACTATCAAACACAGATCCCCTGAATCTGGATAAAGTAACCAACGATAAAAGTATAATATTCCAAAAAAAGCCAACAACTCATTGGAATACACACGGCAAACCAACACTTCAATACAAAATAGTGAAAATATAAAACATGTGAGCGCTTTCACAGAGTCCTCTCTGCTTCCTCAGACATACTACAGTAACTGCTGCTCTTGTTTAAATAATGATACATCTAGATCATATCCAATCAGTTAACAGCATCTTGACTGAATATATAAAAGTTAAAGGCATACGCTATATACAAACACTATATAAACAATCAATCATATATATAGCGAACTAAGAATATATGTAAAAAACTTTTCTTAGGAACAGGGCTTTGAAACATTGATTATTATGTTTGGTCACATCTTCTAATATTTGTACATATATTTTACAGTTTTACCACTATCTAATTTTATAGAGCATGTTTTTACAGTTTTTTACATATATTTTTAGTTCATTATTTATATGATTGATTGTTTATATAGTGTCTGTATATAGTGTATGCCTTTAACTTTTATTTATTCAATCAAGATGCTGTTAACTGAACTGAACTAAATTCCAAGTAGATGTGATAAAAAATCTAAAAGGGAATCCATCCTTGACCGGGTCCTAACTAACAACCCCACATTGTACCCCCATGCAGGCAGTCTCCCAGACACCTTAAGTGACCACAACATAATATACCTTATACGTAGTAGAACAAGCATATGCAAAACCACTAACTATTCACTAGAAACACAAAAAAATTCTCTCCTGAGGTCCTCAATACTTTACTCTGTAACTGTGACTGGACACCCCTAAAAACCCTCTCACTTGACCAGGCTGTTGCATATTTCATCAAAACATTTCTCCAACATCTAGACACTGTTGCTCCATTGCGCAAAATCAGGGTTAGAACCTCTACAAACCCCTGGCTCAGTAAAGAAACCAAACAAATCCTCAAGTCCAGAGACACTGCCTGGCTTTACTATCAAAAAAACAAAGAAACACAAAGCCTAACTAAGTACCAAGAACTGTGCAACCGTGCAAAAAATGCATTAGGCTGGACAAAAAGTCCTACTAGACGACATTACAAACTAAATACCAACACAACCCCCAAAAATTTTGGAAAAATGTAAACCAGTTACTAAAACCCACCCAAAAGGCTACCCCCAAATCAACCACCCCTGACACTAAAGTTCCCATCGAAACACAATGTGAACTCAATTCTATCCTTAGTATCACAGGACAGTTCCTTCCTCACTATCCCCCCCAACACAAGTAACACTAATACAAGTTTTACTCTCAAAACAGTTTCCACCACTTCAATCAAAAGCATGCTCTCCAAACTAAACACCTCATCAACAGCAGCCGACCTACTCCCCAGCTATTTCTTGAATCTCACAGAGATGCTATTGCTATCCCAATCTCCACTCTCATAAACAGATCAATTGTTGAAAACTATGTGCCCAAACTCTGGAAAATATCCTATGTTACAGCCATACATAAAGGCCTCCACTGAACTTAATAACTTCAGACCCATTGCTTTACTCTCCCCTCTGGCCAGAATCCTAGAAAAATGCATTCATACCCAGGTGCTAAAATATCTCCTAGACAGCAACATCTTGTCACCTACTCAGCATGGTTTTAGACCTGCCCATAGTACCACTACAGCCCTCCTCTGCTTCACAGACACAGTAAACCGTCTCAAAAATGAAGTCCTGCAGGTGTCAACTCTTGTTTTGGATATGTCCAAAGCATTTGACTCAGTCTCGCACCAAATCCTGCTAAACAAACTAAAACAATATCACCTATCAAATTCCACTCTTACCTGGTTCCAAAGCTACTTAACTGACAGGTACCAAGCTGTGAAATGGGAAAAATTCTGTCTCTCCTCAGCTGCCCATAACTATAGGAGTCCCACATGGTTCTATCTTAGGACCACTACTATTCTCAATCTTCACAAATGACTTCCATACCTCCACACAGCATGCATCTATCATTCAGTATGCAGATGACACTACCTTAATCTGTGCTGCACAAAACATTCCTACCCTCCTGCAAACAACTCAACTAGCATTCTCTGACGTTGACAACTACCTTACAAATGCCCAACTTATCCTCAATCCAAAGAAAACTCAGCTTATGATTATAACCAGTTCTAACAAAAACACTGATAACAGTCAGTTCACTATCTACTCCACAAATGCTTCTCCAATCACTCCAGTGGCACAGGCTAAGCTATTGGGAATAACATTAGACTCCCACCTAAAATTTGATAGTCATCTCAACTTAACTATTAAAAACGTACATGCCAAACTGGGATCACTCTAATGTATCAAACCATTTCTTACTAACAACACAAGATTAGCCATTGCTGGCTCCCATCTTTTATCCACCCTACTCTTTGCATTTCCCATTCTGACTAATCTCAACAAAACTGAACTAAGCAAAATGGAAGCCTGCTATAACAGAATTGCCCGCTTTGCTGCAAATTGCTCATATAGAACTCATCACTGCACTGCTTTGAGACAGCTCCACTGGCTTGAACTACCCAACCTCCTAGGCTACAATCAGCTCTGCCTCTGTCATTCAATCTATTACCTCCTCAATAAGTGTCCTGCCCTCAAAAACCTAGTACAACATCACTCAGCCAAAAGGCCTCTTAGATCATCAAGCAAACTACTACTAGAAGTCACCAACAGCTACAATAGCTTTGGAGATGCACTATATAGAAGTTCAGTGGTGAAAAAATGGAACTCTGTCCCCACTAGCATTCAAAACACATTGTCCAAAGCCTCCTTTAAAGACCTCATCAGGCAACATCTCAAGCAAAGTTGGCAGTGCCATGATTGCTCCCCAGTCTAGTGAAAGTGGATAAGGTACACAAACTAAACCTAGAGTACTTGATAATAGTTTTCAATCTTACAAACACTGGCTAATCTACAATCTATGTACTTTACCTGTGTACTATTTATGTATTCTACCTATGTTCGAAATTTCAGCTGTACACCACAAATCTATTAATTACCTTTATTTTTAAATTAATATTTTGTTGTTTGTTCTCTCCACTGTAACTGTTGATGTCCTGCATACCACTGTAAAAACATGTCTTTTGTAATTTGTGTGTATACTGATCATGTCTAAATAACTAAATGTATCTGTAATTTTTTATGTGGAGCTTTTCTGCCCAGGCCTCAGCTGAAAAAGGGCCTTTTCGGCTCAGTCAGACACCCCCGGTTAACAAATGTAAAATAAATAATAATAAATACTACAAATCACAATGTCATCCGCAAACATCATAGTCCACAGGGATTCCTGTCTGATCTCATCTGTCAACCTGTCCATCACCATTGTAAATAAGAAAGGGCTCAGAACTGATCCTTGATATAATCCCATCTCCACCTTGAATGCATCCATCACTCCTACTGCAGACCTCACCACTGTCACACTGCCCTCTTACATATCCTGTACCACTCTTACATACTTCTCTGCCACTCCCAACATCCTCATACAATACCACAACTCCTCCCTAGGCACCCTGTCATATGTTTTCTCAAAGTCCACAAAGACATAATACAACTCCTTCTGACCTTTTCTATACTTTTCCATCAACACCCTCAGAGCAAACATTGCATCTGTATTGCTCTTTCTTGCCATGAAACTGTACTGCTGCTCACTATTCATTATCTCCCTTCTTAACTTAGCTTCCACTACTCTTTCCCATAACTTCATGGTATGGCTGATCTGTTTTATCCCTTTGTAGTTACTACAGCTCTGTGCATCACCCTTATTCTTAAAAATTGGTACCAATACATTTCTTCTCCACTCCTCAGACATTTATTTTATTTATTTTTATTTTACATTTGTTGACCGGGCTAGTCTAGCTGGATACATGTCCATTTTCAGTAGAGGCCCGGGGAGAAAAGCTCCACAGATAAGAGAATACAGGATACATTTACAAGTGGTATAGAGTAGCATAACATACATATCACAGGAAAAGACATTGGTATAACATATTTGTAAAATAACAATCAGAGTATTATATGGATAAGACTAAGGTTGAGATCTCTGGGATAGGGTGTATACTACAGCGGCTAGTCTGGTTTAGTACATGGGCATGACCAATGAGACTTAAGAAATATTTTGATGTGATTTTTGAATTGATTAATCAAGGTCATTAGTCTTAGGCTATTGGGTAGGGAGTTCCATAGCTTTCCAATGGAATTGGCATCACCTCCAGAGTTATTAGCTTTAATGGTAAGTACCTGAACACTATTAGCTGACCTGAGTGATTTTAGGTTTAGGACCACTCTCTCCTCTCACTTTGCAAGATTCCTTTAAACAATCTGGTTAAAAAATAAACACTGCAATCTCACCTAAACTCCTCCACGCTTCCATAGATATGCCATCTGAACCAACAGCCTTTCCATTCTTCATCCTCTTCATAGCTGTCTTTATTTCCTCCATGCTAATCCATTGCACTTCCTGATTCACTATCCCTACATCATCCAACCTTCTCTCTCTCATTCTCTTCATTCATCAGCCCCTCAAAGTACACTTTCCATCTGCTCAACACACTCTCCTCGCTTTTGAGTACATTTCCCTTGTTATTCTGTATCACCCTTACCTGCTGCACATCTTTCCCTGCTCGTTCCATCTATCTAGCCAATTGGTGCAGGCCCTTTTCTCCCTCCTAAGTGTCCAACCTTTCATACAACTCACAATACACCTTATCTTTGGCCTTTGCCACCTCTGTCTTCATCATCCACCTAATTTCCTTGTACTCCTGTCTACTTTGTTTAGCTCTCTGACAATCATACTTTTTTGCCAACCTCTTACTCTGTGTACTCTCCTGTACTTCCTCATTGCACTACCAGGTATCCCTGTCCTCCTTCCTCTGTCCAGATGTCACACCAAACACCTCTCTACCTGTCTCTCTTACCACATCTGCTGTGGCAACCCAGCTATCTGGCAGCTTTTCACTGCCACCCAGTGCCTGTCTTGACTATTCCCTGAACTCCACCTTACAGTTATCCTTTTTCAGCTTCCACCATTTGATCCTTGGCACTGCCCTCACTCTCCTACTCCTCTTCTTCTTGGTCGCCAACATCATCCTACAGATCACCATCCTATGCTGCCTAACTACGCTTTCCCCATCACCACTTTGTAGCCTTCAATCTCCTTCAGACTATCCCTCCTGCATAAGATATAATCCACCTGTTTGCATATTCCTCCACTCTTGTATGTCACCCTATGCTCCTCCCTCTTCTTAAAATATGTATTCACCACAGTCATGTCCATCCTTTCCACAAAATCCACTACCATCTGACCTTCTGTATTCCTCTCCTCAACACCATACCTACCCATCACTTCCTCATCCCCTGTGTTCCCTTCACCAGTATGCCCATTGAAATCCACTCCAGTCACCACTCTCTCACCCTTGGCTATACTTTCTGCCACTTCATCCAACTCGCTCCAAAATTTTTCTTTCTCATCCATCACACATTCAACATGTGGAGCGTATGCACTAACAACATTCATCATCACACCATCAATTTGCAGATTCATAAACGTCACTCTAGCCAACACTTTTCACCTCCAAAACACTCTTGACAAACTGTTCCTTCAAGATAACCCCTACCAAATTTCTCTTCCCAGTCATACCATGGTAGAACAATTTGAACCCACCTCCGATGCACCTGGGCTTACTCCCTTTCAATCTGGTTTTTGCATGCACAATATGTCGACCTTCCTTCTCTCCATCATGTCATCTAGCTCACTGTCTTTACCAGTCAAGCTGACAACATTCAAAGTTCCTACTCTCACTTCCACACTCCTAACTTTATTTATTTATTTGTTTTACATTTGTTGACCGGGTTAGTCTAACTGGATATATGTCCATTTTCAGTAGAGGCCTGGGGAGAAAAGCTCCAAGCATCAGCAGTGACAAAGAATACAATATATAGTAATAGTCAAATGAACTACAGTACATTGTTTAAATTGAGGGTAAGATAAACTTGTACAGAGTAGGTTTAAGCTAAAATCAAATAGAGAGCAAACATTTGAGAGATAGCAATAAAAATAAAAATAAATGATTTTTATTTTTGAGTACTATGAAGGAACATCATCTTTCCTCCTTTTCTCCTGCATTCGGGCATGCTTTCCCCCTCTTCTTCTCCTTCTCCTTCGGCCAACAGTAGCCCAATTTCCACCAGCACACTTTTGGCTGACAGTACTGGAGGTGGTTGTTGTTAACCCAGGCCTCGATCAATCCGGTATGGAAATCTGTATTGTTGTCAACTCATTAAATAGGTTAAAAGCTCTATATCACCCACTAGATAGCCAGCTGGCTTACAGACAAGATTCAAGAAGTTAGAATAGGAGAGACTACTTCCACAAAAAGGCTGTTTACTAGTGAGGTGCCTCCGGTCTTAATGTTAGGGCTGCTCATGTTTGGCATCTACTTCGCTATGGTCAAGGCTAACATCAGTGGCCTCTGGCTGACAAAGTTCACAGATTATTACAAATTGGGTGCAGATACTGAATCCCTCCAAGGCACAAATATCCTCCAAGAAGGTCTGACACAGGCTAATTATTGGTGGCAGAGTCATGGTCTAAAACGTAATGCCAAAAAGTGCATCTTAGTATCTTTTGGAAAGATGTCCACCCCAGAAAGCTACATCATTGACAATACACTCCTAAGAGTAGACTCTGTAGACAGAGATTTAGGAATGTATGTAGACAGTGGTTTGGCATTTAACCATCATGCCCACCGTAGTGAGGAAATAATTCTATGTAGCACAACCTATAAGCAGGGATATCCATCATGTCACCATTCCATTATACTCTGCACAGATAAGACCAGTCATTGAGAACAATGCCCACTTTAGTATGTACCTCGCCAGGCATATGCAATAACTGGAATATCCGCAAAGATTCACCACAAAAAGAATATATGGTGTGGAAAACAAGGCATATAATGCCTCCTTATATTCAATCTCTTACAAGATGATGACAGGCAATCTACACCTGGCCTACAAAGCTCCCTCCATGCCAGCCCTAATGGACCTGTCGCACATCTGTAAAACAAATAACATCAGTAAAAGCTAATCCAGGGACCTAAGCCTTGCCTGCAACATAAATATGACATACCAGAGGGACAGATTTGCATCTCAGAGGCTCCCCCTTCTTTGGACCAGGCATCCCTTCCATGTGAAGCAGAGTTCATCCCTGCACTTATTCAAGTGAAACTTGGATCAATGGATGGGGAACTGTAAATATACCCCTGATCTGGCACCTATGTCTGTTAGAGAGAGGACACTTGTAAATGCTCACCTCCCCATCCCCAAGTATATATATTTCCACAAAACCTCTGGTAACCAATACCTATCTAATTTTATTGGAAGCGTGGTTTGACTTAAATATATATATATATATATATATATATATATATATATATATATATATATATATTCTATTATGATACTGCAAAAGCACTTTAACTTACTGCAAACAATACATGAGAAAATTAATCTATTTCTGCCTATTTCAGAACATGAACAAATAGATTAAGCATGTTGGTCTTATCTGTCTAAGACATCTAAACACACAAATATTGTTCTAGCTTATTGCAAGTAGTTCTCAAACAATGTAAAGGTGTGTAGCATGAACAAAAGTATTACTTCTGAGTTCTGGCACTATGTACTACATGTTTTTAGAGTGGTGGCCAAAGTGTAGGTCAGGCAAACAAGAGTTACTTATAGCCATTGGTTAACCTACTGTAATGCCACTAATGAGTACAAAAGAACTAAGTATGACTGTTCCACAAACAGAAGTTACCACTGATTTTCATCAATAACAGTAGAAAAGTGCAGTCTTAGTAATGGAGGTAGGCAATCATTTGAAAGACAGAGGTTGTTTACCCTTGTGTTGCTGGTTGCGCAATAGAAAAAAAAATTGAAAGAAAGGATTAAAACAAGGTGAACACATCAGTTGATGCTAGCCAGTTTTCTTTAGTACAGATGTTTTGGTAAATATCAATGGCTAGAGGTACTAATTAAATCTCAGACATGTTGACCTCTTTGTGGAAGTATTGTCCAGTAATGAGTTTAAAAACTGCCATCTACCCTATACAAGAAAAAAGGCCTGGTAAAGAGATTTAACACAGTTTCCATTTAAATTGCCGAGGGAAGTTTTGGTGACCATGGGTTGTCAAACTGACATTTGGCCAACCCATGTTGCTAATCCTTCCCGTGTGCGACTTCTGTTCAAGTAAATGCTCAGTGCATTCACAAAGATGAGGTCGGTCATTGAACTAGAGATTGCGGTACAGTGGGGATTGGGAAATGTACCCTTTTCCCCACTGCAGTGAGATCTAAGAGTTGGAATATATATTTTGCAGGGTGTGTTGGGGTTGCAGGGGGGCTTCTTGCCCCCCAGCAAAATCCTCACATTACAACTGGTGCAGTGTAGAATTGCAGTCTAGTAATGTTGAGTAAGGTCGAATTTGCATATTAATATGCGGATTTGACATTTTGCATGTCTGTTCACTCCGTTTTCAGTTTCCCAAGTCGATATTATCGCATTTCAGCCAACTGCATTTCATACTTATGATAGTAAATCATTTAACACTAGCCTTAAGAACAATTTAAAATCATTTTCAGACTAATTATACTGGCAGTGGAATAAACACAAGCCCTGTCTTCTATTTGCCTTCAGAAATGTACTCCAAGAGTCCATTCTCCACAGGTTTTTAAATATTTGAGTTACTTTATGGTGAGTGGCTCAGGTGTCCCAACATTTACTTTGTAAAGAGTGTGAAGATAAACATAATTCATGTAATGCCTCTGCACTGGCTCAGTAATCCAGGAGCCTCAATCCTCACCACAGCAACAGTTAGGGGATGTACACACTAGGAGGATGACAAGTACATACACAGTAAAGTGCAATTTCTTAAGAGCACACAGAGATCACAGTCGGTCTGGGGCTGGTTTCTCCCTCTTTCTCAGATCCCCCATTAAAACTCTCCACTGGCACAGCTATATGGTTAAGATCTCAGCTGAGGGGTCAAGCCAAGACTTCCAGCACCCTCTCTGTCCAACTGGTGCTTCATGTCCCTGCCCAAGTAGCTGACACACACACACACACACACACACACACACACACACACACACACACACACACACACACTTTGAGATTTGATTTATATACAAACACGCACACACACACACACACACACACACACACACACACACACACACACACACACACACACACACACACACACACACCTGGGGAAGGCTGGCACAGGTTTACTAGTTATGCCCCCTCCTACCCAGACTATAAGGTAGTTTCCACTACCACCAACCCCTACTTATTAGCTACTATAAGGCCCTTACAAAGGGTGCCCAATCCTACTTTGTAATGTTACTAATAATCCAAAGGGTAGTCTGACCAAGAGCAAGGCTATTTCGGAGTGGCCCATACAGTGTCACCAAATACATATGCAAGTACTTTAAGAGCTTAAATATGTCTCACAAATACCAGCCACAAAGAGAGGTTTAAATAAAATATCAGCCACAAAGAGAGGTTTAAATATATTTAATAATAAATAATAAAAGAACAAAGCAATACTGAGAAAATCAACACAGTAACTTCAAAGTTCAAAATCACAGAAAATATTTTAAAACAACATTGCAGGACAGTCTCAGATAAATACAGAAAACATCCAATCTAATGTTTACTATATTCCTATCTATATCTAAAAAAGATTTACTATGCCCTAAAGACTTATTTACAGAGCAAGACAAGTGCAGATGGTGATGATGAATGGATGTTTCCAGGTCAAAGACAAAATACAAGATGCCCAGTTTCTCTCTAAGAGAATTCTTAAGTTAATATCACATCTTACTGCTGGGTTAGCTTGGACGACATCACTTTTTACCACCTAACTTCAGGTCCAGGGCTAAACAGAAACATAACAAAATGTAACATCGCTGTGTTAAAACAACATATATCTCAGATCTTTTCAGCTGCTAGGAAGTCATAAAGCAATAAAACAACTCCACATCTCAAACCTAATAATGATTTCTTTCTAAGACAATACAAAAAACTTCTAGCTCTAGACATTGTGTCTGCTACTGGACTGAAACTGAGAGATGACATCTTTTTTTATGGCCCAGTATAAAGTAACTTAACCTCAACTATTCTTAAGTTTTGTAGGTTAATCTTCTATATTCCAACAGGGTACACTGTGGATACATCTTAGCTCAGTACATAACATACAGTTCTGTATAAAATCATATCAATATTCACAAATGACATAGAATTATTTACAACATTCCAGATTGGCTGGGCTGGCAATATTTCCCTATATCACAATTCCCACAAGGAGACTGTTGTGGAGTTTCCTTACATTTCAAGGACCAGGCTTAGGGAGCACATGGGGTTGGCACAAAAGTACCTAGAAGTGCATAAGCATGCAGCAACAGAAGGTCTCATTTGATCCTACTGCTATAGCTACGGCCTGACCAAAGGTATTAGTGGTCACAGACTGAAGTTCTATTCCAGAAGCATTTCTGGGTTATCTGGTGCTGCGAGCAGATAAATAAACTGACCATCCCTTTAACTCAATGTTAACAAGCAAAAAAATGTGTAGCAAGCTGATTTCTAGAAAAGTAAGCAGCAACTCGGTACAGCCAGGTATAAGCATATCCTGAGTGCTTCGGTGCTTCAGCCATGATCACAAATGCAGCACTGGAATTCATAAATTTTGGATAACAGACTGACATTTAGGTGCCACATGCAAGCTATTATTGAGTCATAATTTTTCCAATTAAGGAACACAGCCTGGATCAAGCACCTTGCCCTGTCCATGAGCTTTCTGTAGTTGGGCATGCCCTGGATTCTTCTGGCTGGAACAATTATAGTTGTCTGTATCAAAAGTTTATTAACTCAACAGTTGACCAATTACAGTTAGCACAGACTTATGTGGAAGCTAGCCAGGCTACCACTTTGACCTGATAAACATAAAGTTTTTCTCTTGGTATGTTTATCAATGCATGATCTGACCTCTCTTATTTGAAGAAGATCCTGGTCCCCTGCACCCCAATTAGCTTGTTACTGCAGGCTTCCAGAGTAGAGGTGGGAACATTTAAAGTACATCTATCTTTCTGGAACCTCAGTCCCAATTTGCTGAGGAAGTACTTCACTGAGCCAGTGATAATATGTCTCTCAAGACATATCTTTTTACTTTGACATTTGATCAACCATGAATATAATAGCTTTTATAAATTTTAAAATGTTTATAACACTTTCTGTTATCTCACCTGAACACTGTTTGCAATGGGCTTTGTTTTGACTGTTTTGCTTGGTAACAAACTCTAAACGAAGCTTTCAACCTGTCCCATTCATAGATATTTTGTTGCAAGCATTCACCCAGATCTTTTTTGCACTGAATGCTTTCCCTGACCTGCCAGTTGAATTGTCCTTGCAGTTTAAGGACAGTTCTCAGATTCGCACTGAAATTCATAAGACGGGGCAACATCTGACTATCTCAGATCATAAGATGTTCGCCATTGCAAAGTGCTGCGAGATTTATCCTGAAAGACACTTGTAGAAATCTAGACAAGCAAAAATGAAAGGTGTGTGTGTGTGTGTGTGTGTGTGTGTGTGTGTGTGTGTGTGTGTGTGTGTGTGTGTGTGTGTGTGTGTGTGTGTGTGTGAGAGTGTGTGAGTGTGTGTGTTTTATTACATTAATGTAGTGTCTATATTACTTTATGAATATAAGAAAATGCAGTAGTATAACTTTATACAACACACACACTGCACACACACACATACACACACACACACAACAACAACAACAACCATGCATTCTGTAATGAGACACACAAATTTGTTGAAAATTAACTAATACTTAAAAATGTGCAACTCAAGGATTCTCATGCATTTGCCACGAATAGCAATGAATGTTTGGTTTAAAATCATTGCACCCGTTTAGAAGATGCAAACTCAGTTTTGTACTTAACTGCATCAGGTTTACCTGGTGTCTGGGCTCAACTCATCAGAGTCCCTTTACACTCTGGGGTGTGGCTTCAGCTATGAACTTTGGAAATGTTTGGGGAGCTTTAACAGGGGTTATATCCGAAATATTCACTAAGCAGTGCATCTTGTAATCTGCATGGTCCCAGTAATTAGTAATGCTAGCACCACACAGGTAGGACAGTCATTCTCATTTATAATTAATCAATTCCATGCATCAGTTCCTGTTTCACTCTACAAACTTTTCTGCTATATTTCCTCACTTAAGCATATCAGTTTATATTCAGAGAGAGTATATATTTCCTCCATCATATGCCCTAATGAAAATTATCAGTAGCTTAAAAAGACTGTCTTAAGTAATTCATATTTTAATCTTACACAAAATAATGCAGCCTGATCAATAGAAATATCAATAGAAATTATCTCTTGTATGCATTTATATAATGATTTCTAGTCGTGTGTGTGTGTGTGTGTGTGTGTGTGTGTGTGTGTGTGTGTGTGTGTGTGTGTGCGTGTGTGTGTGTGCGTATGTATTTCTGTGTGTGAAAGAGAATGAAACAACGACTAACACATACCCAGCCGAAGTTTTGCTTAGATTTAGCAATCTCTTTTGTGTACATACCAATGAGTCATGTTTGCACCCAGTAGTCACAGCTTTTGTCAGCTTCACTTAATAAGTGACCCCTGCAAGTCTTAACTGCATTTTGTAACAGGAACAGACAAAGCAAACCTGAGAAACCTGTGGAATGTGTTTTGAAAAAAAAGAAGACACTGTTAAAGACTTCTTCAGCACTGTGATTTCATAGGCATTCGCTAGAACAGATTCATGAGAAAATGCTGGCTAGCCTATTACTGTTGAGTAAATGTTCATCTTGTTGCTAGGTGTGGCACAATCTATCACCAATCCCGCCTACATACATAAAACTCCTTGAGCATTTAGCAGCTCACTGTATTACCTCAAAGAGCACACAAGCAGGAGTTGTAATTGAAATTCTGTCGTACTAGTGGTAAGTTTCTTCAAAGCTTTACTCAGTTATAAAATTATTTTAAATGTAGTTAAGTTTTTCCTTGATGTCAGTATGCTCGCCATGATTGATTGTCTTTTAAAAGAATGCAGGAAGTGTAGCTGATGTGATTAAATTAAAGTTCCTGGCAGTTGCCCGGAGTTTAATTTTCCCTTGACATTTTAGTGCATGAGAGCAAATAAGCTGAGTGGAATTTGTGCCTGAAACATGTACAGATAGAAATTTGTATAAACAGAGTGTAGTCGACTAGCTTATGTTTAGAAGTACAGTACTTAATTTACCCAGAAATCTGTCTTGCTCAGTTTCTGAAATTAGATTTTGTACTGTATGCAGAGTCAGTAGCAGCATTCTAACTTAAAAATTCATGGTAGTGTCACCTGGTCAGTAGTCTTTCTAGAAGTTTCAGGACAAAGTATGTTGCTCTTTTAAATGGAAAAACTTTCTGTTTACCATTTGTTAAATTTAATGAACTTTATAAAAACACCTCATTCATGGTTTCCCTTCCCCCTCCATTTCACCCATCTATAGGAAGAAGTTGATGGGCGGGACCATGAGTTATGTAAGCAGTGGTAGCAGAAAATACTTTTCACACTTGTAAGAAATGTGCAGGAATTATTTTAACAATAGCATTGCAGTACATGATTCACGTCAAATCACTTCAACAGCTGCAAGATATATGGTATTTGTCAGGGCCAGAAATGGAAGGGAAGAAAGGCTCAGAAAAAACATTATTCCACAGCAGCCGAAAAGGCAAACAAAAATGCTTTTAAGATGCTTAAACCTTGAAAAGGTGTGGTCATAAGATAATTTAACATTCTGCAAGTAACCGGATTTTCTAGTTCTTGGGAGTATCCTTCTGTGCCTTAGGCTGTCAGAAGTCTGTTCTCTCATCTTGAATTAACTGTAGTTTGAAGGAACCTCAGTCGCACAAGTTCTTCAAATATTTTCCTTCTGTTACAGAAAGACTGCATACTGAATTGTTAGCTTCTCAGCAGTGTAAGGCTCCACGTTGTGCTACATGTAGGTTGTAAAGCTCAGTGTGTTATTAATTAATTTGAAATGCTTTTTAGATATGCTTTTTTTTTGCGATTCTCTTTTTCCAAAGTTTTAATTGCCTCGTGCAGTTGGCATGACATCATTTGTCTAGTGCCGTTGGCATGACATCATTTGTCTAGTTTTATTTTATTTTATTTTGAATTTGCAGTTCTTTCATTGTGTCTAGTTTTGTATGGAAAATAGCTGCACATTTGTCTAGTGCCGTTGGCATGACATCATTTGTCTAGTTTTATTTTATTTTGAATTTGCAGTTCTTTCATTGTGTCTAGTTTTGTATGGAAAATAGCTGCACATTCAACTTGGACCTTATTTCACTACCTGTTTTAGTAAATTGCTTTTAGTACTTTTCTAAGTTGTGTTTGTATTTTTTCCTTTGGTAATTTTGAGCAGATGTACAAAATGTTACTGTCTTTCTTATTATTTCCAAGTAAAATGTCTGTAATTGATTTACTTTTACCTATTTTTGTTTGCTACTAAAACAAATCAGTTTTTGTGTATATTTATTTCTGTTTAGTGCTAATGCTCCTGCACCATTCTAAATGTTTAGTACTATTTTATAATTTGTTCAACTCCTACAATGGCTGCTTCATAGGATGTGCCATAGGGATGGGATTTTATTTGCAGCAAAAGCTTTTGGGTTTCTTCCAGTGATCAGGTTTCTTCCATATTCCAAAGCCATGCAGTAGGTGTATTGGAAATTCTAAGTTGGCCATAGTGTGTGTTTGCATGCTAGTTGCTGTTGTTGTGTCTTTCGGCTTTTCCCGGTTAGGGGTCACCACAGCGAAACTCCGGTCCGCTAATTATTGGCAGTAGATTTTTATGTGCCGAGTTGCCGGCCCTGACGTACAACCTTCAAGGAAGGCACGCCCATTCACGCATGTCCCCACACAGAAGTTGCTCTAGCTGAGAATCGAACAGGACGTCTTGCTGTGAGGCGACAACGCTACCGCAACATCACCACCGCAGCTATGTGATGAAAAAGAACTATCATGGCAGGGCTAACCACTAGGTGGTGTAAACCTTGGCTCTAGATTGTCACTGTTGAACTGACAGCAGAACACCATGTGTAAAAAAAAAAAAAAAAAAAAAAATGGAGAAAAGTAATTGTGGTTGGATGAAAAGCTTTTCACCCCACAATGCACTATGTTTTCTAACAGTATGACATTTTAGTGTTCTTTCCCATCCATTCAGGTTGTTTAGTCTGTTTACAGGAGATTGAAGTGCACTGAATCACTACTTCAATGAGAATCCCTAGAAGGGAGTGCAGTACATTTTTGACTATCATCACTAATCTACAGTGTTTGCTATCTAATAAAATGAGGGATGGGTCTTTCATGTCAGCCATAAACAAGAACTCTTACTTTTTTGGAGGAAAAAAAAAAAAAAAAAGTAGTTGGTGCACCGACTGTACCAATAAAAAGTGTTTTATATTTTAGTGGTTGGCAAAAAAGGCATTGCTTTGTGGACTTTTTCTGAGTAAAAGTCTGAAATGCAGTGGAAAGTAAGATCTGAATCTATTGAGAAACTCTCATAGAAAGTAAACTTTTTATTCACATCTGACAAGGAGTGAGCTGAAGAGAACAGAAATATCAAATAAAGGGAGGAACAGCAAAGTCCTTCCTTAATTATTGACAAAAACATAAGAATCCTTGTATGTGTTTGATATACACTGGCATGAGGAAGATACATGCTTAATATTTAATTATCATTTAAAGGGCGACTTCTACCAGTTGTCCAGTTTTAATAATCACAGAGTGACCCCTCCTCCCCATAACGTAACCTAAGAGTGTCACATATATAGGATATATGGTTTTATGCATAACTGTCTTTCCTGCTCATACACATTTTTGTTATTTTTTCAGTACTATGGTGTTTTTTTCTTTATCATATATTTTAAGAGTAGTCATACATGAAGTGTACACACATGAATCGCACAGTGCAGGCTGGCTTGAATTTCTCTGAAATCTTTCATTATATACTTCTGTTTTTTGTCATATTATATAAGCATGTTTGGTTAAGCAAGGTAGTATATACAGCAGCTAAAACTACATTTAAGGCATTAAAATAGTTGAAAATAAAATAATTACATCTCTGAATCTTGTATCAGCCTGGCATTGTGGTTGTCAATAAGAAGCCTTAAATGTGTACAAACATCAAAGTCAGTATTGTTAAGTGCCAGCAGTTAGTTTCACACCTCGTTTAGCAGGTGTGGCCTAGAATTAGTTTGGTTAAACTAAAGCAACTAAATGCAAGTATTTCAAACTTAATATTCAAATGTTCCTGAATAATAAAACTCTTCTAAGATGCAGTCAAAATTGCACAATCACACACACATATATATACACGCACAGGGGCAAGCCCACCTGCACCCTTCCATACCCCATGCTACTTGCATATATTAGCCCTCAGACTGCACTACAGCTCGGAATTAGCAAAACCCCAAACCCAGCTGTACTGCAGTCTCTCACAATCATCCATTTCCACTGTGCAATCCTCTGTACTTCGCTGTTACAGCAATTTAGCATTCTGCCATTTTGAGCGTCTAGGGTGGTTGTCCTAATATATATATATATATATATATATATATATATATATATATATATATATATATATAAATTATAATGTGTATAAATATGTAGGTTGATTTATTGAAATGCTCAAGCTTCAGCACTGAGATGACTGATGCCAAAACTTCAAAACTCAACCTGCCGGAAAAAAAATTTATAAAAGGAAACTATATGACACATTCAGGCACAATTTGTCTGAATAGTAGAAGTATTACAGAAAGGTTTGGAAGGTTAGAGTGAGGACATATTAT
The DNA here is from genome assembly GCF_019279795.1 of Protopterus annectens. NCBI lineage: Eukaryota > Metazoa > Chordata > Ceratodontiformes > Protopteridae > Protopterus > Protopterus annectens. Next base: position 394,569,375 of record NC_056728.1, read on the forward strand.
TCAGGTTATGCAGACAGGCTTGAAATCCACCTTATTGTTCTGTGCTAACCTTAACCTTATCCCTGCCCCTAACCCTATTCCTGCTACTTAAAGACTTTACACTACCACTAGACCTAACACTTGGACTCACACATGCACCAACATATATGCCAAAACATCACATCTGTCCCCTTACTTCAGCTTTACTCGAGCATTAACCTGCCCATGATGGAACACTCTATGGCATTCAGGCATCATTCACTCCAACAAGCAGTCAAGCTGATGGAGTGAATAACTGCTAGAATAAACAGGAAGCCACCATACTGTCATTGTAATTGGATGGAGAGTCAGCACCATAGAAAATTATTTTTCTCCTTGATGTAATTATATATAGACACATTGTGCCATAAAGATACCCTGTATATATACACACACACACACCCCAGAAAAAAAGGGACTATAGACTGTTTAGTATGTACTGCCTTCAGTACTGTAGAGAAGGCTGCTGTGTGATAAAACCATATATTTTTTCAGTTTTTGGATATACTTCTCCATTAAGTGTAACAATGGATGCTTGAAGCTCCCAACTGCATCACCACTAGAGAGTAATTTTTCTGTTACCATGTTGTATGTGCTTTTCCCTCTGTCTACTGACATTACTGAGACAGAGCTCTTCCAGTTGCATCACAGGATGTCACATTATAGTTGAAAAATGTCCCAGCTAGTGACACAAGCATCTTTCATCTTCTCGTAGTACACATTGCAGTACATGTATACTGGCATTTTGCTGCCTCTCCTCAGCTGATAGTAATTGTGTGGTGTTTATATTTCCCATAGTGGTTACTCCTTTAACCCAGATTTTGGGATGGTTTCCCATTAAATTTTAGCTGTTGCAGCTGAGATCGTGTCTGGTTTATGCAGGGTCTTACTTTCCTTCCAAGCAAGTCATAATGCCACTTTATTCTGCCCTTATCAGACCCATGAAGCATAATTCTCCTTCAGCATGTACCTGACTAAACATATGCAACAGCTGGAATGGCTACAAAGGTTCCTTACCGGGAGAATCCAACACATTGTCCTATAAAAATCACCTTAAAGCCCTATCTCTATACTCTTGTCTCCTGCAAGTTACTGAGACCTGATCTATGCCTGGCATACAAGGTATTCTTGGATCCATTTATGATGGACCTTTTGCACATCAACAAAATGAACAGCATCAGAACTACTAATTCCAAGGATTTAAATTTTACTTGTGACATAAGACTTGCTTGTGAGGTAGATATGTGTCTGAGAATCCTCATGCTCTGGAACAGCGTCCCCATACGTACGTCTCCGTACATATCTTCTAATGCTGAATAATCAAAAGTCATTCATTCCTATAGCAAGCGTGACAATGTGAGGTATTGTCAGCTATGCCAGCAGAAGTAGGGCAGGGGATGCATAACAAATGCCGGCACAATTAGTTGGAATTTTGTAAAGAATTGTATGTCATTTGTATATCAAACTGATTTGTACAGATGTTTATGATGAAAAATGTATTTGTAAAATTGCTTGTGTTAAAAATGCACCAACAGTGGGTCCTGAGTATATTGTAACTAAATGAAATATATATGTTAACAGAGGATACTGCAAGATAAGATGTTAAACATAGTCCAGCTGTAGCTAACTTTGAAAAGTGTTCTGAAATGAAATTACTGGGCCTAGGCCATAAAGATGTTATCTTACAGTTTTGAATGAGGCCAGAGGCACAATGTCTGTAAGAAGTATGGTTTGTTGTTCTCTGTAGGAATAGCAGAAGTGCTGAAATTGTTTTACAGCTTGCAGATGCCACAATAAACTTTAGCAAAGCTTGATATATGTGTTATAACACATGTGCTAAATCCTGGCAGATTCTAGTGATGGGGTAGTTTGGGAAACAGAAGTCAGGTGACCACATGTACATGATCTCATTCTGTAATGCAGGACATAGTTTTGATACCAGATGAGAGAGAACTCTCATGACAGTCTGTTCTTGGAACCTGAAAAGAAGGAAGACCACTTGCCTACTTAATCTTGCCTGGCTCTAGTAAGTGAAACTGGGATTAGTAATTCTTTAGATCAGTCAGGAAAATATAATGAGATTAGTTAAGTACTGTTTTTTTATGTCTGTGTGAATCTGTTCATCTGTGTTATTTTAATATTTCCTGTGTCTGAATCTCTGGTGTTTATTGCAAGTAGACCCAAGAGCACTAGCTAAGGCAAGACAACTCAGTCCATTGAATACACCACATCTCCTTTTCCATAAGGCCCTTTCACTTAACACAAAACCCAGATCTATTCAATTTCTTCCACTTCACTCACGAACTTGGTACATTGACACAAAATGCTCACTTAGCCACGTTCAGATTACTATAAACCCCAGCGACATTGTTATTTATAACCTGATCTTCACAGATCCAAACGGTCCGGCTTGTTAATAACCCTTCCTGATCTGGTCCTCACAACATCACTATGTGCCCGGGGTTCAAGGCCATTGCAAGATGGCAAGGCCTCATCGGTCTTACTTGGCACATTTTCCCGGCACTCAGGGTTTGATTCACAGTCAGGCTCAGGTAAGGGAATCAAATGCACACGGTTTTGCCGCACAGTCCCTTGTGGCACGTCTACCTTAAATGACCTCGGCGAGTAATGTTTTTGATCTACAGTACCTGGGGTCTTCATATCTGTCACCCACACTTGGTCACCGGGCAACACATCCCCCAGCGGCCTTGCCCGATGGCGTCTGTTGTAGTTTTCGCCATTATACACCCTCTTCTCCCCCTCTTTCCCCCTGAGCCTTCTCCAGTCAGGCAGCACAGGGTCCAACTGCGAAGGATGAATTGGAAGAGAGGTCCGCAACCGTCGTCCCATAAGAAGTTCCGCAGGGCTATAACCATTCTGCAGTGGCGTCGTCCTGTACGCCAAGAGAGCCATGTACGGATCGGCACTTTTTTAAGCAGGTTCTTCACCGTCTGCACCGCGTTCTGCCTCCCGTTACTCTGCAGGAACCTGGGGCTGCTTGTGACATGCTTTCGAAGCCATAAGCGGTTGCAAAGGCCGCAAAGACTGCCCTGAAAACTGAGGTCCATTTTCAGACACAAGTACCTCTGGGATACCATGGCGAGCGAAGAAAGATTTTAGGTGGGTGATGACCTCGTTGGATTTGCTATGTTTCAACAATGCGATCTCAAGAAACCTGGATAAGTAGTCCACAACAAGAAGGTAAGTATGTCCTTTTAGTTCAAATAAATCCGCCTTACTCTTTGCCATGGTCGGTCAGGACATTCTGTTGGGATGAGGGGCTCAGGAGGATTCCTTCTCTCTGAGATGCACGTCCGGCATCTTAAAACCATGTCATTTATCTGTTGGCTAAGCCCAGGCCACCAGACGGTCTGACAGGCTCTGGCTTTGCACTTCACAATGCCTTGATGTCCCTCATGCAATTTCAACAACACCTCATTCACATGGCAGAGGGATAACAAGGCGAATCTTTTAAAAGCAACCCATCTTTCACTGTTAGTGTGGAGCGATCTGGCCAGTAGCTCTTCAGTAAGGGTTCCTGGTTAGCATACAGCGGCCACCTGGCTGCACAAGTCCATGACCACACACACACTGTCCGCTTTCAGCTGCTCCCGTAGTGTTTGGAGGAAGGATGGCTTCACCTGCATGTTTTCCACAATACTGTTCACGTGAATATCCGTGTCCTCCATTAACTCTGTTTCCTCCGGGTTAGCCTGGTTTTAAGTGGAGAAGCGTGACAGGGCATCTGCCACCCACAGTGATTTCCTGGGCGTACTGCACCGTGTATGAGAACTGCATCAGTCTCATCCTAAAGCGTTGGATTCTGGGCGGTAGAAGATCCAGCGCCTGACCTCCCAGCAATGAAACCAGGGGTTTGTGATCAGTCTCTAGACAGAACGATTTGCCTAATAGGTAATCTCGAAAGCGTTCACATGCCCAGGTAGACGCTAGAGCCTCTTTCTCGACCTGTGCATATCGTTGCTCTGTGGGTGAGAGTGACCTTGATGCGTATGCCACGGGTCTCCAGCCGTCCTCCCATTGTTGCTGCAACACGCTCCCTAACCCAAAGGATGATGCATCCGCGGAAACCTTCGTATCCCTCTTCGGGTCATACACAGCCAAAACTGGAGGTGAGGTGATTGCCTCTTAAGTCATTGAATGCCTTTTCCTGATCCCCACCCCAGTACCAGCTGTTCTTTTTTGATAATAAGTCTCTCAAAGCTCTGTCCCTCTCAGCCAAATGAGGGATGAACTTTCCCACCTGATTCACCATGCCCAGGAAACTCCTGAGTTCTCCTACTGTAGCAGGTGCTGCCATCTCCGTGATGGACTCGGTCCTCCTGGGGTCCGGGCTTATACCAGAATTCGTAATGACATGGCCCAAGAAGGTCACTGTGCCCCTCGACAGGTCACATTTCCCTACATTCAACGTAATACCTGCTTCTTCCAGTCTCTTTAATACCGCGTGAAGTCGGGCATCGTGCTCCTCCTGGCAACGCCCCCAGACCAACACGTCGTCCATGTGACAAATCACCCCCTCTAGTCCTTCAATGACCTCTGCCATCATGCGTTGAAAGTGTTCGGGTGCAGAATTAATGCCAAAGGGAAGGCGATTGAAACGGGCAAAGGGTTATGAATGTGGTAAGCGCAGCCGACTCCTCTGACAAAGGAATTTGCCAAAATCCCATATTGGCATCCAGTTGCTAAACACCTTCGCCCCAGCAAGCATCCCAAGACTCTGCTCAACCGAGGGCAGTACGAACCTTTCCTGCATACGTATTCATTTAGCTTAGTGTAGTCTACACATAGTCTCAGCCTGTTACTGTCTTTCTTTGGGACTACCACCATGCCTGCACACCAATCAGTAGGCTCTTCCATTCTGGTAACGACACCCAGCGCCTCCATCCTCATTAACTCCTCTTTCACTTTCCCCATCAATGGCAGTGGTATCCTCCTGGGGTCTTCAGAGAGTATGGCACCGCCTTTGGTTGAAGCTTTATGTGGTATTTCCGCTGCACTACCCCAACCCAGAGCACAATTCCGGGTAGGAGGTCTTCAAGACTCCATGGTGATAGTGTCAACACGTTTCAGGAGACCCAGCCCCAAAATAGCAGGAAGGCCTAAAGCGGCATGGAGTCCTTTACAACATACACTTTCGCATGTCTGTCTTTGTCCATAGCCGAGCTGAAGCTCCAAGGATCCTGTAACCTCCAGTGGCGTCCCTCCAGGACCCAACAAGGGTTTCTCCGGCTGCTGGAGCACATGAGCGTTCTTCCCACTGAACAAGTTGTGCAGGTCTGACTTGGAGATAACAGTAACATCCGCCCCCGTGTCAAGCTTGAAAGTCATAGGTGTGCCCTGTATTTGCACCTCCACAATCCAGGAATGGTTCCCGGAGGAGACAGAACCAAGGAAGAACCCCTGTTCTTCACGCTCACCTGGCTCCTCGTCTTCCTCAATACTCTGCACTGCCTTGAACTGTCGGCAGACCCGCTGGTAGTGGCCCTTCTTCCCACACGAGCGACATCTTGCAGCAGTCGCCGGGCATAGGAGTCTATGGTGAAATGGCCCCCCACACCTGTAACACTGCGAGCTCGGAGCGTCTTTACTCCTTTGCGTCTGGCGCTGAAAAATCGGTGCCAAGGGCTTGCCCCAACCTTTCGAGGCCTCCGGCCTGCGTCTGGTGTCCAGTGGTGTCTGCACAGCATTCACGTTATACTGCAGGGCGGTACTGTCGCACCGCAAGGCCGTTTGCTGCTTCTTAACCTCCTCCGACTGTCTGGCCATATTTATAGCTCTCTCTAAGTCCAACTCTTTTTCCATCTGCATCCGCTCGGACAGTCTGGTGTCTGCCAAGCCCACAACAATTCTATCACTTATAAGCTCGTGGTGCAGCGTCCCATAATTGCAGTGTTCGGCTAAAGCATGCAGGGCAGTAACAAAAGCATCAACAGTCTCGTTCAGTTCTTGTTTCCGCATGTTAAATCGTGCACGTTCATAAACAATGTTCTTTTTGACAATAAAAAATCTTTCGAAACCATCTTTCACTTTGGCATACTCCTGGTGCTCTGCCTCGGTTAGCTTGAGGCCTCTCAAGACATCGTCTGCCTCATCGCCCATACAGTATATCAGGGTGTTCACCTGGTTCCCTTCTGGGTTGGAAGATAAATTACTGGCCTGCCGGAACCGTTCAAACCGGCGTATCCATCGTGTCCATTCGTGGGGTTTGGAGAAGTCAAAGGGCTCTGGCGGCTGAATACTGAACGTAGCATTGGGAGCGCTAGCCGCCATGTTAATTCTAGCTCGTGGCTGCCGACCATTCTCGTCGTCCGACATGTCCGCTCTCCACGGCACTTGGCCACTCGTACGGTCTTCAGCAAGAGGTCAGCACTCCCAGGCACAGCCACACAGCACTTCTGACACCATGTCGTATTCTTTTACCTTAGAAAGAAGACGCGGGACAACTGTGTGCAGTTGGTACCAACTCCAAACTTTATTGACCGGCCAACATACCGTACAATACCAACTTCCTGTCTCACAGCCCTTACGTCATGCACTTTCCCCCGCCCCCAAAGAGCACTAGCTAAGGCAAGACAACTCAGTCCATTGAATACACCACAGGGCAAGCCCACCTGCACCCTTCCATACCCCATGCTACTTGCATATATTAGCCCTCAGACTGCACTACAGCTCGGAATTAGCAAAACCCCAAACCCAGCTGTACTGCAGTCTCTCACAATCATCCATTTCCACTGTGCAATCCTCTGTACTTCGCTGTTACAGCAATTTAGCATTCTGCCATTTTGAGTGTCTAGGGTGGTTGTCCTAATAAATAAAAATATATATATATATATATATATATATATATATATATATATATATATATATATATATATATATATATAAATTATAATGTGTATAAATATGTATGTTGATTTATTGAAATGCTCAAGCTTCAGCACTGAGATGACTGATGCCAAAACTTCAAAACTCAACCTGCCGGAAAAAAAATTTATAAAAGGAAACTATATAACACATTCAGGCACAATTTGTCTGAATAGTAGAAGTATTACAGAAACGTTTGGAAGGTTAGGGTGAGGACATATTATTCAGGTTATGCAGACAGGCTTGAAATCCACCTTATTGTTCTGTGCTAACCTTAACCTTATCCCTGCCCCTAACCCTATTCCTGCTACTTAAAGACTTTACACTACCACTAGACCTAACACTTGGACTCACACATGCACCAACATATATGCCAAAACATCACATCTGTCCCCTTACTTCAGCTTTACTCGAGCATTAACCTGGCCATGATGGAACACTCTATGGCATTCAGGCATCATTCACTCCAACAAGCAGTCAAGCTGATGGAGTGAATAACTGCTAGAATAAACAGGAAGCCACCATACTGTCATTGTAATTGGATGGAGAGTCAGCACCATAGAAAATTATTTTTCTCCTTGATGTAATTATATATAGACATCTTGTGCCATAAAGATACCCTGTATATATACACACATACACACACACACACACACACACACACACACACACACACACACACCAGAAAAAAAGGGACTATAGACTGTTTAGTATGTACTGCCTTCAGTACTGTAGAGAAGGCTGCTGTGTGATAAAACCATATATTTTTTCAGTTTTTGGATATACTTCTCCATTAAGTGTAACAATGGATGCTTGAAGCTCCCAACTTCATCACCACTAGAGTAATTTTTCTGTTACCATGTTGTATGTGCTTTTCCCTCTGTCTACTGACATTACTGAGACAGAGCTCTTCCAGTTGCATCACAGGATGTCACATTATAGTTGAAAAATGTCCCAGCTAGTGACACAAGCATCTTTCATCTTCTCGTAGCACACATTGCAGTACATGTATACTGGCATTTTGCTGCCTCTCCTCAGCTGATAGTAATTGTGTGGTGTTTATATTTCCCATAGTGGTTACTCCTTTAACCCAGATTTTGGGGTGGTTTCCCATTAAATTTTAGCTGTTGCAGCTGAGATTGTGTCGTGTTTATCCAGGGTCTTACTTTCCTTCCAAGGAAGTCATAATGCCACTTTATTCTGCCCTTATCAGACCCATGAAGCATAATTCTCCTTCAGCATGTACCTGACTAAACATATGCAACAGCTGGAATGGCTACAAAGGTTCCTTACCGGGAGAATCCAACACATTGTCCTATAAAAATCACCTTAAAGTCCTATCTCTATACTCTTGTCTCCTGCAAGTTACTGAGACCTGATCTATGCCTGGCATACAAGGTATTCTTGGATCCATTTATGATGGACCTTTTGCACATCAACAAAATGAACAGCATCAGAACTACTAATTCCAAGGATTTAAATTTTACTTGTGACATAAATAAGACTTGCTTGTGAGGTAGATATGTGTCTGAGAATCCTCATGCTCTGGAACAGCGTCCCCATACGTACGTCTCCGTACATATCTTCTAATGCTGAATAATCAAAAGTCATTCATTCCTATAGCAAGCGTGACAATGTGAGGTATTGTCAGCTATGCCAGCAGAAGTAGGGCAGGGGATGCATAACAAATGCCGGCACAATTAGTTGGAATTTTGTAAAGAATTGTATGTCATTTGTATATCAAACTGATTTGTACAGATGTTTATGATGAAAAATGTATTTGTAAAATTGCTTGTGTTAAAAATGCACCAACAGTGGGTCCTGAGTATATTGTAACTAAATGAAATATATATGTTAACAGAGGATACTGCAAGAGAAGATGTTAAACATAGTCCAGCTGTAGCTAACTTTGAAAAGTGTTCTGAAATGAAATTACTGGGCCTAGGCCATAAAGATGTTATCTTACAGTTTTGAATGAGGCCAGAGGCACAATGTCTGTAAGAAGTATGGTTTGTTGTTCTCTGTAGGAATAGCAGAAGTGCTGAAATTGTTTTACGGCTTGCAGATGCCACAATAAACTTTAGCAAAGCTTGATATATGTATTATAACACATGTGCTAAACCCTGGCAGATTCTAGTGATGGGGTAGTTTGGGAAACAGAAGTCAGGTGACCACATGTACATGATCTCATTCTGTAATGCAGGACATAGTTTTGATACCAGATGAGAGAGAACTCTCATGACAGTCTGTTCTTGGAACCTGAAAAGAAGGAAGACCACTTGCCTACTTAATCTTGCCTTGCTCTAGTAAGTGAAACTGGGATTAGTAATTCTTTAGATCAGTCAGGAAAATATAATGAGATTAGTTAAGTACTGTTTTTCTATGTCTGTGTGAATCTGTTCATCTGTGTTATTTTGATATTTCCTGTGTCTGAATCTCTGGTGTTTATTGCAAGTAGACTTAGTATTTTCATGTTTTTATTATTACATATATTTAAACTTTTCATTGTGGCAAGAAGATATTTTAACTCTTGAGAGTACTTCTATCCATTTGGTGACTCTGTCCAGTTTTGAAAGCCTTACTGCATTGGCCAAACACTATCATTTGTACTAATATTAATTTCACTCAGTATAATTGGGTACCCCTGTAAGAGCCTTAGAGTAGCTGGCTTTGGTGTGTCTGGTGGCAGTAACTACCTTATAGCCTGGGCAGAAAGGTGCATGGCTAGTAAATCTGTGCCAGCCTTGTGTGTGTGTGTGTGTGTGTGTGTGTGTGTGTGTGTGTGTGTGTGTGTGTGTGTGTGTGAATCAAATCTCAAGGAGTGTGTGCCAGTTGCTAGGAGCAGGGACAGGAAGCACTGGTTTCATAGAGAGGGTGCTGGATGACTTGGCTTGGACACTCTCTGCTGAGGACTCAACTTTATAGCTGTGCCAGTGGGTAGTCTTGCTGGGGACCTGGAGGCAGACAAAGAGAAATCCCAGACCCCAGACTGAGTGTGTTCCCTGTGTGCTCTTAAGAGAAATTCTGTTTTGATGGAGAGAGCTGCATCTGGAAATACTGCGTTTCTGTTTTTTTGTTTCAAGCAAATGCCCCTTTCCAGTTTTAGTGGTGAAGATTCAGGCTCCTTGATTACTGAGCCAGAGAGGGGACATCACAGCAACAGCATGTTTCATATGCATACTTGAAGTGAAGGAATCTGGGTGGCTTGGTACTATCAAGAATTCTGGCATCTGAGAGAGAGCTTTTTATATCTTTATTCATCCTAGTGTTGCCTCCATATGTTTGACTATAGAGTCACTTGTGACTAGAATTTCATTGCATGTGTTAGCATGCTTAAGGGCTTAGGCACGCTGCTAAGGTGACTGTTGTCTATAGGGGCAGCTAGAGGTGTTGTTGTGAGTGCTCTCACCTAGAAATGCTTTTAGGGTAGTAAGTGAGGTGTGAGTGTTTTGCTGAGGTTAAAGTATATTGATGCATTGTCTAGGAGGCCTAGAACACCTATAGAGCTATAGTTACAACCTCAACATATGTTGTTTATTCTTAGTGTTGTGCTGTGGTTTTGCTAGGGTATAGCGAGCTGTCTCAAAAAAACAAAAATAATGGTGAATGGCAACTGAACGAAGCAAGTGTGACTCCTAAAAAAACAAATGTCCATTCAACTACTGCGAAATACACCAATTTAAAGAACATATTTATGAATATCAGTATGCCATTACAAGAGGCAAACTGGAGAATGCATTAGCCAAACATATTCAACAACACACTCCTTTAGTTACTTGGCAATTGACCAGATTTCACTAGACATGAGAGGGGGGCCAGCTCATTAAAGCTCGATGAACTTATTATATTGGCAAATTTTAGTTAATGCCTATAGTATCTCGGTTTAAACGAAGCACATTCTATTTCATGTATCTTGAAATTGAAGAGTTTAGCAAGATGGAGACAAAAAACAAAAACCAAAATCATTTTTACTATATATGAAAATACTACCTATTTAATATTTACATACATACTCATTTTTAAGGTATATTTCACAGTAGTTGAATGGACTCATTTTAAATAATAGTTTTGTCGCAAACAACAGTTTGCGTTAAGAGGTGGGGTTTAATGTATAGTATTAACTCCTACTGGAGCTTGTCAAACACGATTGAATGTTTAAGTATACAAGTAATGGATGCTAGAGGAAGCCTGAGCATTTGTCAGACGAAAAGCACTTTATGTGCATTGGAATAAAGTACTTTGTTTTTTAGGAGTGTTGCTTCGTTCAGTTGCTATTCGCCATTATTTTTGTTTGAGTTTTTGTATAGTGAGCTGTGACCAGCAGGTGACATGAGAGGGGGCTGGTGAGCTCTGACAAGCAGGTGACATGAGATAGGGGATGGTGAGCTCTGTCAAGCAGGGGATGGTGAGCTCTGTCAAGCAGGTGACATGAGAGGGGGGGTTGGTGAGCTCTGACAAGCAGGTGACATGAGAGGGGGATGGTGAGCTCTGACAAGCAGGTGACAGAGGTCTGTGTTCAGTTCTAAGTGCTTACAGATACCCCTCAAAAATAGACGGTGTTTGGTAGCAACAGTGGTCAGTCCATTAACACGAGGCAGTTAATGCACTGTCTCAAGCCACCTGATGCTAGTTGAATGGCAGCAGATGGGATAAGAGCAGACTGTGGTCTCCTTTTATTGGAAAATGTGATGGGGCACTGGTTCAATAATGGGTACTATGCCCATTGCAATAACCAGTCTGATGGAAGGTTCAGTAGTAATGGGTACATACATGCTATGTATAGATATTCAGCATGGCAATAATGCCCTTCTATCTTGCTAATATACCATAATAGTCATTCCCATGAGGTGTCTAAGTTGTGCTTGCTTTAATATAATTTGGTAGTATATTCCAGTTATTGGCTGTTCTGACAGAAAACCAGTTTGTACATTTCTTTCCTGTGTAATCTCCTGCACTGACTATCTGATTCCCTACTGTTCTTTACATTCCCAGAGATAGTTATCTCTAAATGCCCTGTATACCTGAATAATGTCTCCTCCTGATTGCCTGTATGAGATGGTGCATACCTTCAGGAATTTTAATCTTTCATAGTAGCTTAAATTTTCATATCATTGGATGTTCTCAGTATATTTCTGCTGTACTCTTTCCAATTTACTCATGCTTGTTTTCTTGAAAGGTCTCCATATTGTTATTCCTTACTCTAGTTTTGGTTTAATGTAACTTAAAAACAATAATTATATCATTTCTGATTTCCCAGACTTTATAACCATTTTTATATAGTCTATACTTTTATAGCTATCATCAACCATTTGGTTGATATGATTAGAAAAAATAAGCTGGATCTACCCATATACCAAGTTCCTTTAATGAGCCTTCATTTTCAGTCACTGTGTGCTGTATTAACTATTCACCCCTCAATCTAGGACTCTTTCCCTGTGCCCAAATGGTCCATTTAGTCAAGCTCTTTTGTAGACATGTCCTGATTGTAAACCGATTTAATCAGTCTGGCTGTTTTTTAAGTCATCTGCTTATAGACTACAGAACACCTCAGATGAAAAAAAGATACAGCTAAAAAGTAAACCTAAACAAATATGGGCCTAGGACAGAGCCTTATGGATCATCGTAATTGTAACCTAGAATTCCACCTGTCCAATTGCTGTATGATACATGTCTTGTCCTATTTTAAGCCATCCAGCTGTTCATCTTGTCAGGGTTTTTTAATTTAAATTTTTTTTTATCTATCATTTTTATGATCGGGAAAGTCCGACTAGGACAGAGCTTATTTTCAGGGAGGCCCGGGGAGAAATGCTCCAGAAGCATGTCTTTGGATTGTGGGAGGAAACTGGAGTACCCAGAGGAAACCCTCGCAAATGCAGGGAGAACATGCAAACTCCACACACAAGGTACTCCAGCTGAGAATCGAACCAGAGAACCTCTTGCTGTGAGGTGACAATGTTAACCGATGGACCGCTGCGCCACGGTGGATTAACACCAATATCTAGTTATTCGAATTTACTGATCAGTGTTTGTGTATGACCCTATCAAAGGCTGAAGTTAAATCTATATAAATTACAATGCAGTGCATTTATTCATTTATAGGTGTTATTATATTATCATATAACATCATGTTGCAGGTGGTTATAGATCTAATTTCAAAGTATGCATGCTAATTATGTGGTTTCAAGTCCCAAACTTTCCATGGTTCAGGATTAATATCAGTAAATGTGCATTATATATGCCTGCTGAGGTACAGTAATAATAGTTTGGGTGCTACATGGACAGAAGCAGTGATATTAGCTTGTGATTTCATATGTACCAGTATTGCAAATGAGTCTATACATGGGTGCCAGTAATGAAGCAGAAACTGATATTACATACACAGTTTATAGTATCAGCAATGAAGTAGAAAAACAGATATGTGATAAGGCAGAGACAGAATCTGTACACACATTATGATGCAGAAAAATGTAGGCTATAGGCACAGTCATACAGGAGTAGTAAACACTGTACAATTCAAAATTAAAACAGTGCCAGTTCAAGGTAAAAATACACCACAATAGTTAAGTACAAGGTGACCAGACACTAATACCACCAGAATAGTAAGTACAAGGTGACCATTTTGTTAAATGGACCTAAACCAGGACAGTCAAGGGCCACCCTGTGAAGCCAGGTCTCTGATCCCATCCTTCCGGCCCCCAGGGGAGCGGGAATAGAGCCACTGATGCATCTCTCACCTTGAGCCAGCCAGGGACATTGGATCTGCTTCCTGTCCTTCAGGCACCATGGGGATGCCACTCTGTGAATGAGGAGACAAGGGGCCATGTGCCAGGAGGCTCAAAGTGACTCATTAGTTGGCATCTGTCACCATTGAAGAGAGGATGGAGGTGTGCCGTGAAAAGTGTGGAGATGCTGGAAAGTGTGGAGATGCTGGGATCCAGGGCCATCTCCCCTGTGAGTTTGAAAGCCCTAGGTACAGGGCAAATGGGATTACTGGTTTCTGGATGAGGGACTGAGTTCCATGAGGCTGAGGAAGGATTGGAGGAAGCTCTCCTGAGAGGGTCCAAGAGCACTTGTGACACTGCACATTTTGGCGGCCTTCAGCAGATATGTAACCTGGGGAAAGAGCTCTCTGTCCTGGGTAGAAGTGGAAGCTTGGAGGGGGTCCATCCCGATGGAAGTCTGGAAGGGAAAGAGCGAGAGATGGAAAGTGGCCAGGCTGGGAGAGTTCCCACCTGAGTGAGGGGGTCCAGACCATGCCCCCTGTGGGCAGAAGTCTGGAAGGGGGAGAAAGGTGGATAGTGGATGGGCCTGCAGAGCTCCCACCAGGGTGAGAGGGTCCAGATCATGTCCCCTCTGGGATGGAAGTCCAGAAGAGAGGAGGAGGCAGAAAGTGGCCGGGCCAGGAGAGCTTCTGTGTGGGTGAAGGGTGTCAGGCAGAGCCCCCCCATGATGAAAGTCCTTAAGGGAGCACTGGACACACAGCAGCAGGTCCCGGAGAGCCCCTGTCTGAGTGAGCAAGGGGCAGGCAGAGTCCTTCATGACGGAAGTCCTTACAGGAGTGCCAGGGCAGATGGAGGTGGGGCCTGGAGAGCTCCTGCCAAGGTGAAAGCATCTGACAGAGTCCTTCGCAGCCTTACGAAGTTCCAGGAGGGTGATGGAGGTGGGGCCTGGAGAGCTCCTGCCAAGGCGAAGGCATCTGACCTCACCCCATTCCCGATGGCATCCCTGAAAAAAGTCCCCAGAGCTGCTCAGAATGGGAAAGCAGGGGGACTGTCCGTCCTGGGATGCCATGTCACCATTCAGACTAAGAGGTCCAAACGGGGACATTTCTGCTTTCCAAAGACAACGTTTGTGATTCCAGGACAGAGACTTCCAAACTTGGACTGTCCCAGAAAATACAGGATGGTTGATCATCTTGAGTAAGTACAGTACAACAGGTGCCATAAAACTTTGTAAACCTAGTATAACAATTTAATAGTCTTAGATAAATATCACAAAGTCGTAGATAAATATCACAAAGTCGTAGATAAATATCATAAAACATGAGCACAGTGCTAAAACGTAAGCACAGTACAATTCAAAAGTGGTACACAGGTGATTTTCCACTTACAACAACATGGAGTGATGCGTGCAACAGCACTAGTGTCAAATGGCATTTCATGCAATAAATGACCCATCCAGTCCAATAAATAATGACAAGGACAGCTGCTGCAGTTGTGGCAGCTGCTTTGTAAGCTGCTTTAAGGGCTTGATGTAAGTGCTCCTGGAGTAGGTTGAATACAACAGGCAACGGCTGGCCCATATATTGTGTGGGTTACCACACTCTTGCGTCATATACAGCATGTTGCAGCTCAGAAGAAACTATCACAAAGTTGTGCAGTACAGCAGTAATTAAGGCAAGCTAAAACAAGCGGGCAGCCAATAGAAAAAAACACTCAGAACACTGCAAGTTCCCCCCCCCTGTCACAAAAGCAAACTTCCAAAACCACTGCAAATGAAAACAAAAGAAGCAATATCAAAAGCAGGCACACAGGTGTCAGTAAGGCACACAGGTGTCAATATTGGCTTAAAAGGTAGAAAACATCACTTCCCTTGCATTGGAAGTGTCTTATAAGTAGGAGTAGATATTATTAATATCAGAAGAAAGTTATACAGGAGATCTTTTATGCAACTAGTTGACATCCAGCTCATGTCTCGTTTGCCTTGCCATATGGACACAGAGCAGAAGAATGTGTAATGACAAGACAATATTCATGTAACAATCCAAGGATGTAGTTGGTAGGTTTTAAAGTAGGGAATAGGTTTTGTTGGCATTGAAGAATGAATGTAATTCAGTTGTGTGTATGGAAAGGAAAATAATGCTACATCAGAAAGAGTAATGTAGTGGAATTATAAACATTTTACGAATAGCTGTGCCACCAATCAGGACATTTGTCATTTCTTTTAGAATATCCTTTATTATGTGAACAGTTAGAATTGTGATTTTTATTTATTTATTTTTTAAGGATGATACTGAACTCCTTATTACTTTTGTCTATTTCAATATGTTTATTATAAAAAAGGCAAAAAAGGTTATTTGGTTTGGAATAAAAAAGGTAAACAGTGGAATATTATCTGGTTCATAATAATTACAAAAGAGTCAAAAGAGAAAATTTGATGCAAGAGTGAACCACTAAGGAGACTTTACCCTGTGGTTCTTGTTTCATGAGTCTGGTGGGTAATGTATTCATGAAGGAAATGATTCATTCTTACAAATACCATGCTAGAATGAGAGCTGCCATCAGCTAGGGAGGTATATGATGTTAAAGAACAGCTTTTATGTAAGTTGTTTTATTTTCAAATTCATACCCTTAAACCAAAAGGACTTGAACGTTTCCAGCAACATTCATTATTATTATAGTTGTGTGTTTTTAATTTATTTTCATTGATTCGTGTCTTAATGGATGACATTCATTGGTCCTTTTGTAAATAGGTTCTGTTTAATTCTGCATGTGTTTGTGGTCTTTTATCACTCATACAAGGCACTAAGAGACATGTTTTTACATTAAAGTTATTTTGGTACTGGCTTTATATCTTTCTTGTTATAAAAAAAATTAATAGCCAATACAAAGTGGTGATGCTAACAAGCCAGCAGTAAATAAATATTCATAGCACTTCAAGTTCCCTTTTCTTACAAGAACCAATTGCAGTGACCACCCCCCTCACAAAACTACCACGATCAGGCACAGAAGTTTCAATAAGAGGATAAAAAGCACAAAAAAATCACCTCCTGGAGTTGTAGGGTTTAAATAAGTGTTCACTTGAGTGAACCATTTGCTCAGGCATGCAGCATATTACAGTGTGTAGCCACATATTAATGACCTCCGTAACTATGCCTCTCTGTGAAATAGAGTTTAGTCTTCTGCAGTGTTTGCTATTGCATGATATTAAAGTTACTGTCCATGAAAGACTTGCATACTATGAGCTTAAAGGAGTAATGTAACTGGGTTCTTGGCGTACAATACGGGAAGATGTTATGTCATGGTGTAAGTTTTGCCATGTATGTAATATAGAACACTTCTTACTTGTCTTATAGCCATGGAGCAGCTACCGTATAGGAAAGTCTCCTGGTATAACGGTGGTCTAGAGAAGATATTATATAAAAACGTATCTATCTACAATATAGGCAACACGTTGCCATTAATGTCTACTAAAATATTGTTGACTCTGCTTGTTCAAAGTCTTGAGTTAAGCCACCTTGGCAACTAAATGCAGGTGTGAACTATCTCTTCTACATAAAGTAAGAAGTAACAGAAGAGTATTTTTATAACTACATTAATGGTAACAGAAATCCCAGCCTCCCCAACCACATTTCTAGTATATAGTTCTCTCTCTTTGAAAGGGACATGAATTTTAAGCCATTTTTCATTCCCATTTTATGTTGTCTTTGCCTACAACTGGTTATCTGACTACATTTCTTTTAGGAAACCTTATCAACTGGAAATGCTGTCTAGTGTTAAACAGGTGTAAGCTAACATGTTATATGAGACCAAATCATATTGCAGGCTTTTTTTATCAATGAAATGCAAGAACTGTCATGGCATCCACTGTAATGCTTATTCAGAAGTATGTGTAGGAAATATGTTCATGCCAACAATTTGAGAGATGGTGAAAGTAATATCTGTTCATAATGCTTGCCCGACAGACCTGATTAATCACTGCATGGCAGTAATTCTGCCTCTTCTGCAATTTCAACATGTCATTATCTGTTTTAATAATTTATTTACACTGATTTATGAGGGTTTGGAAGTCTACGGAGAAATTATGTCATTTGTTTTTATTTGTGATAGGCTGTACCATGGGCTTAAATCTTATTATATTTCAGATTTAGTAACCGATTTTGACTCTTCTTTGAGTAAGTGGGAACAGTTAAGAGTTAAATATTGAGAGAGTTGTATTGAGACTGTCCGCCACCTATTATGGTGGATGCCATTCCTTTTGTTATGCTCTTCATAAATGAGTGGTGTGTGTACAGATTCGTATACAGGAGAAAACTACTTGGGTCAGTTTGATGGTGACTAACTGCATTTGCAAATACTTCGACTTGTGATATCACCATATCAGCTGTGGGAAATCTTGGATCATTAGGTCTAGCAATGAACCATGGCTTTTGGTGTGTGTGTCTTTTTGCGTGACTTGACTTAACTGTCTCAGCTATAGATTGGACAGTAATGGAGTAATCTGATTTATTTTGCATCCTAAAAGATGTATGCTGAAAATTATCATTTCTCTTGCCCAGAAAAGAGACAGATATGCAACATGTTACTTTGTAACGTGCTTCATGACTATCCCTCTGAGTAACCAGCAATGAATATGCCCTGCAAGTCATTCAAGATGCTTTTGCTAAGTGTAATATTATATTCCTCAGAGCAATCTTTGTAAACATTGTGAGCTGATACTATGCAACAGGTTAATCACCAGAATTTGCTTCATTTCAGGCTAGCTATTTGTTGCTTTTGTGTCATATTTTTGGTTCCTGTCATTTGTGACTCAAGTTTCCATCCAGTACTTATCTAGAAGTCCATTAATTGCTCTAGATGTCCATTCATTTGCTCTCAGAATCCTAAGATTCTAAGTCATGGAGGCAAGAGCTAACAAGCCATCGTTCAGCAGGGATCTAAGCATCTCCCTCTGACATAACTGTGTGCAGCTGTTGGTGGGAAAGTACTACGCAAGGCAAACTCTGCTGAGCCCAGTGTGACCACATGCTTCTAAATGTGTACTAGATTTCCTTCAAGTAGTTGTTGGCTGGACTTGTACCACAAGCCCCAGCTTAATGTTGGCACTGTACATATAAGGCCTTTCCCATGTGGCGCTACAGAAGCAGCAGCACCTGTATAATTCCCTTCCAAGCATAGGCAAACCAGCATCTATCGCACACCCTCATTCCCATGACTGATTCTTCTAATGCCTTGGCCATTAATTATAATTAGCAGACTGAGGAATGCAAATGTAGTCCTACCTATTCCTCAGTCACATATTAAAGCTATTACTGTGAGGAAAAGGTAAGACTACATTTGCATGCCTCAGCCACTAATTAAACTTACTACCCTGAGGAATAGGTAGGACTACATCTACCTGTACCTGGCCCTGACCTACTTATCACAAGCGTTACAGACACTGACTCATCAGGATTTATAGCATTCGATAATGTATGTCGCTGTGTGTGCATGTGAGAATGATTTGCACAGTTGAGATTCATAGTATAACTTGGCTGTATAAATCCTTACCAGCAGCTGTGATTAACTTAATACTCCTGGAAGGCATTTGTTTGTACAAGGCACTAGAGTTGCATTTAAATAAAATTCATATTGGACTTGGCCATTTCCTTTGTTGTTTTTCACATTTTTAGTTTTTATTTGTTTGTTGTTGTGATAATTCTCACATTTGTCCATTTCATTCAGTGGGTAATATCACATTGGAGGTATGTACCAAGGAGTTACCAGGTAAGTAGTGTTGTGGGTGTATGTGTGTGTGTGGCTGCATCTATAAGTGCGTATGAAGAGGTTTATGTCTGGGTGACTGTGCCTTTGTGGTCTGGGAATGTTGGAGATGGGGGTGGGGGTTTAGTTAGGAAACCGGAATGTTAGAGGTGTGTGTGCGCATGTGTGTGGCTTGATATACTAACTCCCCAGACTGTAGGGTGACACTAGGCACCAGGAAAGCATTTTAAATAATACATAACCTCAATCTAGAAAGTAATAGGAAAGCAGTTTGAATTAGTGATTAAGATGCATGAAATGTTCCAATGTCTGGCATTATTGACCGGCTGATCTGAAGGGTCAGGCAACTTCTGTAAAAGGCCATGCTCAAACTTCCAGACAAAGCCATGGGGGGACACTCAAACAACAGGAGTCAATATTACTTAAATCCACTTTAGAGTTAATAGTGGAAACAAACTATGCAACCTGGATTCATTTGCTTTGAAAGAAGAGTGAAACTATAACGCTGGTATTATTGACTGATCATAAATCATTAGTGATTTACGCGGTACATGGAAATCTAGGAGGCTGACATCGTTATGTACAGGTGGAAGAGGTATGGCAATGTGTGTTTAAGGAGGAATGAATGTGAAGGGATTTTGTTAACACAATGCATCAGTCATAAAGACTACTCACTGCAAGTGGGCATCACTGAAAAAGAGCCTGCGAAAGTACTTTGGCCCAGTTGAAGTGCTGTCATTAATCGCTAAACGATTCAGAGATTCGCACATTAGCTGGAGTAAATGAGGTCTTTCCTCATTAGCAGCTAATGTCCTTTGTTGTTTTTCACATTTTTAGTTTTTATTTGTTTGTTGTTGTGATAATTAACATGTCTGAAGTCTCACATTTGTCCATTTCATTCAGTGGGTAATATCACATTGGAGGTATGTACCAAGGAGTTACCAGGTAAGTAGTGTTGTGGGTGTGTGTGTGGCTGCATCTATAAGTGTATGAAGAGGTTTAAGTGGTGTCTGGTGATTGTGCCTTTGTGGTCTGGAATGCTGGAGATGGGGGTGGGGGTTTAGTTAGGAAACCGGAATGTTAGAGGTGTGTGTGCGCATGTGTGTGGCTGATATACTTCTCAACTCCCCTTAGACTGTAAGCTGCAGGGGGAGGGTGACACTAGGCACCAGGAAAGCATTTTAAATAATACATAACCTCAATCTAGAAAGTAATAGGAAAGCAGTTTGAATTAGCATTAAGATGCATGAAATGTTCCAATGTCTGGCATTATTGACTGGCTGACTGTAAGGGTCAAGAATTCTGAAGGCCATGCTTCAAACTTCCAGACAAAGCCATGGGGGGACACTAAACAACAGGAGTCAATATTACTTAAATCCACTTAGAGTTAATAGTGGAACAAACTATGCAACCTGATTCATTTGCTGAACAATAAGAAGAGTGAAACTATAATGCTGGTATTATTGACTGATCATAATCATTAGTGATTTACGTGGTACATGGAAATCTAGGAGGCAACATCGGGAATGTTTTGGTAATAAAGGGACAGGTAAGAGGTATGGCGGTGTGTATGTGTTTGTGTGTGTTTAAGGAGGAATGAATGAAGGGATTTCCTTTGTTAACACAATGCATCAGTCATAAAGACTAATTACTGCAAGGGCATCAGAAAAGAGCCTGTGAGTACTTTGGCCTGTTAGTGCTGTCATTAATCGCTAAACGATTCAGAGACCTGCACATTAGCTGATAATGAGGTCTTTCCTCATTGCAGCTAATGTATTTCTGAATTGCTGGCTACTGCCTTTGAATTCTGACCCAGGTATGCAAACCTAAAATCATGACATAACCTTTGAAGTATGCAAATAATGTAAAAACGACATGCAGACTGTTTCACTATAGTATAGGTAAAGTCCATAACTGAAACAGATTTTTCGTAGTAGCAGGTCATTCCTAATGGCCACACCATAATCATTTGTACAGTTAAAGGTATACATTTGATTTGAATTCACTACTTTTAAGTAGTGGACTCAGGTTTTACAAAAGAATGAAACTGCACATGTGAAATCGTAGTTTAGTTTCAGTTGAAATTCTTATTTTACTATAAAAAAACAGCATATGAAACGTGCCAACTGAAAGTATTGTGGAGTAAACATATATGCAGTGGTTAACGCTCTTCACATAAAGATTTTTTATATAGTAAGAAACTATGCACATGCAGAGTTAGAAATGTGATATCAATTATAGATACACAATATTTATAGGTAATACTCTTTGTATTAGTTATTCTTTACCATACAGAAATGTATTTCCCTTCACTTCTAGGGTTTTGATTTAAGTGGGATGTATTGTTTGGTAGTCTGTATTTTATGATTTTATGCCTGCATTATAGGAAGTGCCATTGGTTTTTTTTTGTTAAATAATGTTTCTAACTGGTAACATGAGTATAGGAGTGTTAATGCATGATGAAGCAGATAGGGTTGCCTGGTTGCCTGGTGACCTAGATAAGATGGTAGTAATCCACAAATATACAGTTCAAGTCATAGTAATCAGAAATAAATGTTTACATTTCTTCAGTGTCCTTGGATTAGATAGGTATTCAAGATTGTTGTCAGGATGCCAGGGCCTTTGACTGTTGCTGTCCAGCCATCCCGAATTACGTGTGTCCAGCCATCCCGAATTACGTGTGTCCAGCCATCCCGAATTACGTGTGTCCAGCCATCCCGAATTACGTGTGTCCAGCCATCCCGAATTACGTGTGTGTGTGTGAATGCCCCAATTTTAATACACCTGGTGGCTAGAGGTACTCTGGCTCAAACCCTTTACCTTGGATACAAGGTACAAGTCCATAGTCACCACCACGTGTATATTTTTTATCTGGTCCTTTTCAGGATTTTTATGGCAAATAAATCACTGAAGGGTTGAATTCACTAAATAATGACGAGCATTTGAATTTCAGACTTCATATTCTTCATAAAATAAATGGTAACAAAAAACCTTTTATTCTAGCAATTTTTTAAGTTGATAAGTATTTGAAATTTGCCCCTAATTTGCCCCTATTTTGGGGCTGTATTCCCCCATTATTGGCTTTGTCCATGTTTTTTGTGCTATGACATTAAGAGCTATGGTGAGAAGTGAGAACTGAATTCACTAAATAATGGCCATTTAAGTTTCAGCCTTTCTAACTTAGAGGAAACTGTTGATTTGACATAGTGGTATGTTGCTGTGACTGTAGTACACAGGGTTCTGGGTTCAAGACTTTGTGGTAAAATACATGGTGATAACACATTTTATTCTAGCAACTTTCCAAAATTATACAAGCAATGTTTAAAATGTGTCCCTGTGTTTAGGCATTTTGTCCCCCCCCCACCCCCCCAAGAAAACTGAAATTGAGTGCAAGAAGCTGTGCAAGATACCTATGGCTTGCACTACTGTCATTTATATTTATGTGTGTGTATGTATATATATATATATATATATATATATATATATATATATATATATATATATATATATATATATATATATATATATATTGTGTTTGTGTGGAAGTAGACTTTTATGATAGAAATGTTCTAAATTGGGCAGTTTTGTCATTATTTCTTTATGCATTTTGTTTCATTGCCTACTGGAAAAATGTTCAAACAATAAATTCCAACAAGTGTGCTATATTGTACAAGGAATATATTTTAATAAAGTCAGGAAGGTGTATCAAAGAACACGTGTATGTTTGTTGTTTTGTGTGCAAGGGGCCAATGATTTGAAAACTGCCCAAAGGTAATCTCTATCCACCACTGGCCAGATGCATTTTCTTTGGATGTGGTGTGGGTTTCAATGCTGTTTTAATGAATGTGAGTTTCCAGGGCAGAATTTTAATGCCAAGTCTATTTTCATTGTGAGACACTATTGCTTTGTTTAATTAGCAGATGTCTATTAATGTTTGTGCATTGTGCTATAAAATGTAAAAAAAAAAAATACAAATCATTGTAGAAGTAAAGCAGTATGCACATGTTACTGTTTATGGTAAATGGGGCAAAATAGCCAGATAATGGGACATTGGAATAGCTGCAGGGGGACTCTGGTGTTATATTTTGGTTGTCTTTACTTCAGTTTGCATTTGAAAGTTGGTATCCCACAATTCCACTGGAGTGGGCAGGGTTACATAATTATGTATGCAAATTGTGTTAATCAGCTTACAGATTTGTACCTATTTTTCATGGGCCTTGTCGATTTCTGATGTTTCCAGATTGAGAGGTATGATTATGTGCTGTGCACAAAAGGGGGAGAAGGAAGGGAGACATGACCTTTGAACAAGTCTGAACAATAAAGACAAATTGTGTTGTTTTTGTTGTAGACAATGGGTACCTGTACATGGAGGAGGCTAATACCAAGGAGGATGTGCCTTTTGGAGTTATGTATTGTAATTTTTTTTAATTTATTTTCTGTTCAAGTGAGCTGAGCCAATGAGAATCTGGTCTAAAGGAAAGTTCTATACATTCAGGTATATTAAATTCCAGCTATACATTTAAGGCAGAAACTAAGCAGATAACACTCAAATGTAGCCAGAGGCAAAGCCTTAAATGCCCTTTAAAATTTAAAATCCCAGGTGAACTCACTATAGTAGTAGGTTCATTACTGTTCATGTCCCAGTGTTTTACTGTACTACAGAAGAATTTGGCTTGTATACAAAACAATACAGGATAAATGAAATAAAATTGATTGCCTACAGAAATGCATCAGATCAGTGTGAAGTTACCGATATGTTTTATAACTGGCAACAATTCACTGTCAAGATTGCCTGAAGCACAATTAATGCAAGCTTAGCAGGATTGAGTCAGACAGATGCTTATCTGAATGTAGGCAAGCACTTCAGCAAGCTTTTCCACTCTTCAGACCTGCAATAAAGACCAGTCAATTAAAATCAACACTCTCCCTCTCAGTAATCATCAGAAATTTGGCATTATTGAAACACAATTACTATTTATTCTATATTTAAAAATCTATTCAATTTGATATTTTTTGTTACTGGAAGTATGTAAATGCTTTGAACCTCAACACAAAGTTCAAGAAAACATGTTCTCATTGGACCAAGATGTATGTTTTTTGATAGTGTACTTTTTTTCTTTAAAAATGCCATAGCTCCTACATTTTTACAATATTTATTGATTTGAAGTATTTAGCTTCATTTATCTGCAACCTGTGGGTATTCGGGTCCATATTGGATCTGAACCGACAACATTTTATCAAGCATCTACTCCAAGCTCCTCCCCTTACCCACAATTCCTCACCTCTCCTACCTTCCCTCAGATCTCGTTTGCCGCTTCATGCATATGCATCATGGTCTCTATAGCTCCAAGTTGGGTGTAGTAAGTGGAACTTTTGGTACTTGTATTTAGTGTGTGAGAGTAGTTGTTTGTGAGCAACCCTTCCTCCCCTTCGTCTTTTTGTCGGTTTGTTGTAAAAAAAAAAAGTAGTTTAGAAAGTTTGTGTTTTTGAGGTAGAGTAGGCCTAACCAACCCCTGTGTATGTGCGTTTCTAGTTTAGTGTTTGGCTGAGTGGAGTGTGTTTATGGCTGACCAGCCAAAACCACCAACGTTTAAAAAATGCACAGAGTATGGCCACAAGCTTTCACCAGCTGATGGCCACACCTCTGTGTGTTATTTGCCTGGCCATTCTCCATCTTAGTCTGCCATGTGCTGTGTCTGCAGGGTTTAACCCCAGGGCCTTAAGAGAGGAAGGTGAAACTGGTAGCCAAGGGCCTGCTTCCAGTTTCTGCTTTAGACACTAAGGCCTCGGCATCGGCTCCAGTAGCTGACCAACCCTCCCACCCCAGGCTGGGACTCTACCTTCCTCTAAGCTTGCTGAGGTGGGGACTAAATCAAAGGACAAGAGAAAGAGAAAAGGATGGAAAGGCACTGCAAGTGATCTTCTGAGCAGGAGCCATTTCCCAGTCCACCTTCAAATATTGTTAGGACCACTTCTCCTCACCTCCATTCCCCGAGGTTCTCCCCGGAGCCGACGGAGCCTTTGGACCAAACGCCTTCTTCAAGGTAGTCTCACAAGGCCAGATCTGAGTCGGTCACCTGCCCGTGGTCGATTTTGAGTCTGGAGCTTGACATGGACAGGATGATGCAGAGATTCATTCGGACCCAAATCCAAATGGGAGTCTTGCCAGGCCCCTCTTGGAGTTTATGGATCTGAGGATCCTTGGAGCTGGGGTTTCAGCACAGATGGTTCCTCCAACCTCGACGCCAGCCATTACCTTGAGTTCCTTGTATCAGACTTGTTCGGATCCAAGCAACTTTCGGGGCCGAGAACAGGGAGCCAGATCCGAGTGTATGGAGATGTCTTCGGCTCCAACTTTGTCTGATCCGAGCCGTTCCTTCGGAAACTTGGCTACCTTGGACTCCATCACGATGGAGCCAGGGAGAACTTCTTCCTTGTTGGTTGCCAAGGAGGTGTGCTCTCCTTCGGCCTTCAACGTGGTGGAGAGGGTTCTTTCCCAGGGATTGAGACCCCCAGCCCATTGCCTTGGACTCTGCACAGGCTGTCATGGATTTGGTCATGACTCCCATCAGCTTGTCCCAGGGACAACCTGCACTAGAGGACTCCCGGGTGGATCCCATCGTGGAACCCCCCATTACTTACGATCCCTCTTCAGAGAGTCCCACTGAGAAGGCCCCCCGTAAGCATTCATGTAAGAGGAGGCCCCCCGTAAGCATTCATGTAAGAGGAGGCCGCCAAGTCCCTCACAGAAGATACAGACTTGGATGAAGGTCAGGATTCCCCCAGATCACCTCCCGAGGATGTCTCCTTTGGAGACATCATGGAAATCCTCCGCCAGAGGGGAGGTTGGTCAGCCCCACAACCCTCTATGGACAAGTCAGTATTCCTGGAGGCCTTTGGCATGGGCCCATCCTGAGTGTCCCCTTCTTCAGATCCATTAGTGGATCTTATTACCACACAGGCATGGAAGGAGCCTGACACCATAGAGCCAATACCTAAACACCCAGACAGGATCCTTTCTCCTCCCACAGACAGACAGGCCTGGTACAAGGGATCCCCTGTAGACGCTATGGTGGTGGCAGCTGCCACCAAGAGAGAACTGGCTCAGGAAAGTTCTTCGGTCCACCCTCCGGGCAAAGAGTCCAGGGCGATGGATCACTTTGGGAAGAGAGTCTTTTCATACGAGCACTGAATTATTTGGCAGACGTCATTTGACTCCAGTGAGACCTGGTCAGGAAATTCACTGTCGCCCCCAGAGTCCTTGTCGCCAGAGGACAAGCGACTGTTCTCAGTGAAAATGTCGACTCTGAAATCTGTTTCAAACACGTCCATGCATCTTTCCCATGCCATTGAAGGAGCGGCTAGGACCGGCGTAGCTATGAGGCGGCATGCTTGACTCAGACTCTGTCAATTCGCGGACCCCTTCAAGGTGTCTTCACAAATGCTCCCTTTGACGCTTCCTCGCTGTTTGGGAAGACAGTCCATGACACCTTGGTCCATAGCGAGAAGGACGGGAAGACTCTGTCTGCCATTGGAGTTCACTTCTCTAGCCCTCAAAGAATCGGAGAGGGCAGAAGAAGATGTGGTTCTGAAAATTGTTTCCCAGGACACTCGGGACAACTCGTCCCCTAGAGGCAGAGGGGAACAAAACAGATGCCACCCCAGAGGCAGAGGGGGTCCGAGGAACTTTGGGTCTAGGGAGACATTCTCGGACAGACCTGTGCAGCAACCCTGAGGGGTTGCCCGACTGTCCTACTCTGGAGACATTAATGGCTTGGGAGTCCATCACGATGGACCGTTGGGTGCTCCAAATATTCAGAGAATACTCCATCCTGTTCGTTGCCCCACCCATCCAATCAGACCACCTCCTGCATGTTCCACCCGCTCAAAGGGAGGCCGCAGCATACAAAATTTTAAAGCTGCTTTACAATCGGGCCATCAAACCGGTCCCCCCAGATCAGTCCGGATTAGGTGTTTACTCCAGGTTCTTTTTAGTGCCAAAAAAAGATTATTGGACCTGTCAACCCTGAACCTGTCTGTAGCCAAGCAGAAATTCCAGATGGTCACATTACAGTCCATTCTACCTTATCTTTGAGAATGCGACTGGATGTGCTCGATAGACCTCCAGGACGCTTACTGCCACATTAAGATTTGCAGCTTCAGGAGATTTCTTCACTTCCGGCTGAGAGCCAATCCTTTCCAGTTCAGAGCCCTACCCTTCGGTCTCACCACAGCCCCCAGGGTGAGAGCCAATCCTTTCCAGTTCAGAGCCCTACCCTTCGGTCTCACCACAGCCCCCAGGGTGTTTACCAAGGTTATGGCAGTAGTAGCTGCTCACCTGAGACTTCAGGTAATTCAGGTGTTTTCTTACCTAGATTGGCTCCTCGCTGCTGCCACTTTGCATGTCCAGAGACTCCTTCCTGTATCTTGCAGTAAATCTAGGGATTATCATCAATATCTCAAAGTTCCGCTTGAGACCGACACAGACCTTGGAATTCATAGAGGCACTGTTGGACACTCTACTATTACAAATTTTTCTCACTCAGGACAGGGTCCAGAACCTACAGGCCCATGTGTCAGTGATCCTCGGCCCGTTCTCCAATCCCTAGGCTCCATGGCCGCAGCAATTTCAATTCTTCCTTGTGCATGCCTTCAATGAGGGTGCTTCAGTAGACCCTGGCAGTTCAGTGGTCTTGGTTAGACCTCCCAATGGACTACCCTATATGGATCAGGACAGCCTGCAAGATTTCTTTTCTTTGGTGGCTCCAATCGCCAGAAATCTTGCAGGTCTTCCATTCTTAACATCCCCAGCCCAAGCCAGTGACCACAGATGCCTCCCAGCTCGGGTGGGGGGGCACTTTTTGGGAAGGACGGTCCAAGGCACATTGTCCCAGACCGAGACCAGATTGCATATCAATGTTTTGGAGATGAGGGCAGGGCTTTTAGTGTTGTAAGCCTTTCACGCTGTTGTTCTCCTGGGGAAGATTACAGTTCAGTCAGACAACATGTATGTTGTCTGGTACATCAACAAACAAGGAGGGACCAGATCTTACCCTCTGCCGCGAGGCCATGAGAGTGTGGGAGTGGGCGATTTCCACCAGTCAGTTTCTGATTGCAACACACATCCTGGGATGCTCCAACATTTTAGTGGACAGATTGAGTCAGGCTATTCTAATGCCATACGAGTGATCTCTGAAACAGTCGGTAGCGGAGGAGATCTTCCTCGCGTGGGGTCATACTTGCTGCGATCTCTTCGCATGTCCTTCCAACGCAAAGTATAGCGAGTTCTTTGCTCTGATCCCCTCCCCAGGGGACTACCCAGAGATGCTCTCGTCCATGCTTGGCCTCCCGGGTTACTGTATGCCAATCTCCCGCTAGCTCTCATTCAAAGGTTTCTTCAGAAAGCTTACCAACTGGGGTGCAAGGTGATCCTCATTGCCCCGCTCTGGCCTCGTCAAATGTGGTTCCCCTTCCTCTGGTCTTGAGATGGATCCCTGCCCGGATCTCATCTCCCATCCCTCAGGCATCAGTCCATCCAATCTGGACAGCCTCAAACAGCTTGGTTGCTCCAGTTCCCTTGATGGCTAGGACTCCCGGTCTATCATCTTTAGTAAAGAGTATTCTGGTGGCATCCCACAAAGCTTCCACTAGGAAGGTTTATCGCAGCAAATGGAAACGCTTCTGTAGTTGGGCTTCTCAGAGAAATATAAATCCATTTACAGCCCCGGTTCCTGCAGTGTTGGTGTTTTTGTCCTATATTTTCCAACAAGGGGCTAGTTCCTCCACAGTGAAAGTACAACTGGCAGCCATATCTAATTTTCATGTAGGCGAAAATCTGAATGCTCTGGCCTTCTAAAAGGTACTTTTCTTTTGCGTCCCCCGGTTAAGAATTCCGTCCCCCTCTTGGGACCTTACTCTAGTTTTGCAGGCATTGGTGGCACCCCCATTTGAACCAGCAGCATCAGTAGACTTAAAATTCCTGTCCTGGAAGACAGCTTTTCTAGTGGCCACTACCTCCGCTAGAAGAGTTTCTGAGATCCAAGCTTTGTCTGCCGTGCTCCCTTCTTTCATAAAGACAGGGTTTCGCTTTGTACAAACCCTTCTTTCTTACTGAAAGTTGCTTCTGAATCTAATGTTAACCAGATGATTAATCTGCCTGTGTACTTTCCAAATTTCCAGAACAAGGGTGAATATAAGCTGCACTTGCTAGATATTCATAGACAGCTTTGTTTCTATTTACACAGGACTAAACAATTTTGTAAGTCTGACCAATTGTTCGTGTCCTTTTCTAGACCCTTTTTGGGCAAGGCCATTTCCATGGTCTCCTTAGCTAAATTGATAGTCTATAGGGATAAAGGCCTATCTCCACCTGGTCCTGTTAAAGCTCATTCTACCAGATCTGTGGCAGCTTCTGCTGCTTTTTGGTCTAGGGTTTCTGTAGATATCTGTGCAGCAGCGACCTGGGCAAGGTCACATACGTTTATTTCTCATTATAAGTTGGATTTGATCTCTAGAGGGAGAGCATCCTTTGGCTCTGGTGCTCAGGAATATCCCTCCATGAGGGCCTCCCAGGAGTTTTGGTAGCTGGGGACTCTTGTCCCACAGGTTGCAGTTAAATGAAGTTAATTACTTCAGATAAAGAAGTTATGTACTCACCATAGCATTCCATCTGAGTAGTTCTACTTCATTTTCTGCAACCGTCCCTCCTTCCCCCAAACCTGTTCTAGGTTAGGGTTATTGAGCTGCTAATAGTTTGATTAGTGGCGGGAAGGTAGGAGAGGTGAGGGATTATGGGTAAGGGGAGGAGCTTGTTGCTTGGAGCAGATGCTTGATAAAATGTTGCTGGCTTGGATCAGATATGGATCCGAATATCCACAGGTTGCAGAAAATGAAGTATAACTACTCGGATGGAACGTTATGGTGAGTACATAACTTCTTTTTATCTGATACTCAGTAAAAGTATGCAAAAAAGGGCAAAAAACAAAAGTTAACTAACCAAAACAAATTAATAAACCAAACAAGACTATAGAAATCTGTATAATTGAAAGAGACTACAGTTAAACTGGAAACGGATATGCTTTCCCCAAGTCTATACCCCATAATTCTTACAGTGTGACAGACAACCCGGAGGCAAATTGGTCAGACTTCCTTTTGAGCAAATCTCCTTTGTTTTCACTGAATGTGCTGCCTGAAGATGGCATGGGGATGGACCGAAGTGAAGAGATATGGCATGCTCACTTCTCCTCAGAGAAAGGGAAAGGAGATGCGTGGTCAAAGTTCTTTTGATAGTTTTTCTGGTGAAGGCCAGAGAAGCATCAGGACTCCTATTTTAGAATTTGGGGGCTCGTGATGATGTCACTCACAAAGGTGAAGATGACCCTTGCAAGATTTCAGTGCACCCCCCCCAGGACCAAGAAGTAGATGCAGGCGGTTAGAGACTACATACTTTCCTATCTCAAACACAGAGCAAGCTGAATTATGACCTAACTGCTCCACATTTGAGACAGTGGGACAGTAGTTCAGTCCATGCACCTACCTGGCTGAGACTCAAACCCAGAAGTGCAGTGAGTTTAGGTTTGTTTACAACTGGGTCACTGTAAAATTTCAGTTGCATGCCTGGGTCTAGGCCTCTGCCACCGAGACTAGTCATACTGGCAATGGGCACTGAGAAAGGATAGAACCATTGGATGAAGAGGTGCTGAAGTCAGCAATGGCACTGCCCCTGAAAGATCATAACAGAACAGGAGTGATAACAGAAGGCAGAACCTGTAAAGAAAATGCTTCAGTGGAGCACAAAATGTGCTCAACAATATCTGATGCTTTTTCTCTTTGCAGTACCACACTTAGTAAGGCTGGTGGTCAAATACGTCACTAGCTGTGCAGTAGCATAGGACATTGAGTAAGTATGGCCGCAGGCTGCAGAGGGTGTAAGCTGTACAATAGCGGAGTGCACTACATAAAGCTGGTGGTCACAGAGGGTGATAAGTAGCAGATCTCATTCTGTAAGGCTAATCACAAAGGGTCCAGGCTTTGCAGCAGTAGATTATACTGTGGCAAGCTGGCAGTCACTGAGGATATAAGCTGTAACTGTAGTAGATCACACTATACAAGGCTGGTCACAGAGGATGCAAGCTCTACAGTAGCTGGTTACACTACACAAGCTGGTGGTCACTGAGTATGTAAACTGCAAATGCAGAACATATCAGTTAAAAGCATTCCAGGGTGTTGAGCCGATATTTGTTGGCTTATGCCTCGCAGGCTATGTGGGGCAAGTGGCAATAAGGAAGCAATAAGGACATGATCGTTTAGATGAGATGTACCTTAATTTTCGTTTTACACATTACTATCTAAGTGTGCATCCTGCAGAAAACAGACTTGATTAGACCAATATCTGTATAGTAATGGCAGTATAATAAAATTATTAAGGGTGTGTGAAGATGTACTGCATAGACAATGTAAGGAAGACTGAGGCTAGAGGGGTAGAAGATCCAGAAGAAGAATAATACACTTGCAAGCAAAATAGACAGCAGCAAGATTAATGTTACTAAAGTAGTTCTTCTCCATTCAGAAAGTTGGGCAAGGTTACTGCGGCAGTATCATCTTATTGGGGGATGCCCCTTTTATATACTTTTTATCATATTAGTAAAGTAGATGCTTGCATCTTAAATGGGACAGCTGATATGATCCCCTACAGCTGCAGGCAGGGAGGTTGCAATCTGTCTAAATGCAGAAAATGCTTTACCACAACATTTAAGCCTCCTGAATCTCTTTCGACTTACAACACGGTTAACATTTCATCAGAGGTTGTCCCGTTTTGTACAGACATCCATTCTACAGTCTAAATGCTTGTTAAAAAGTAGTTTGCCTGGGAGTATCAGTTTTCTTGAAATTATATAACAAGAACCAGAGCTGCAAAAATACTAGGAATGTTTATTACAAAAGGCATTTGTGATGCATGCCAAAGTTTCTATATAGGTAAAATAGAAAAATTTAACTAACAAATATGTCAGCATTTGTCAGATATAAAGTGGAACATAACAACTAAAGCTATGGTGAAACATGTGAATGAAATGGGTGTAGAGAGTAGTTTTAAATTTAGGGTTGTCTTCATTTGAGGGGTGGGATACTTATTGTGCTTTTGATTTGTTAATCAAATCATGTGACTGTTATTTAAACCCTGATGAATGATGGGTTGTGTTGCGCATTGAGAGTTTTTTTGTTTTGCCTGAATAGTCTTTTGTAATTCTGATGTTTTTGGAGCTTTGTTTTTATTGTACTTTGATAGTACTGTTGTAGCTTCATCTTGACACTTGTGAGAATATTTCTTGGATTTTGTTTTCTTGAAATTGAGGAGACTCAGTCTTCCAGCCCCTGATGACCATCTACACTATCTTCCAGCCCCTGATGACCATCTACACTATCTTCCAGCCCCTGATGACCATCTGACCAATCAGTGCAGTTTGTCCATTTGTTCCCTTCAGGGTAACAGCTGGTGGTGGTGTGACCTTCATCAGAAGATTAGTGAAGTGCAGCCCTCTCATTCCGTTGCCTACTGCATAAGGAGTCTGGTAGAAGAGGGGGGTGTCCATTACTTGTAGCACAGGACTGTCACTTACTACTTAGGCATGTTGCCCCTTGGGCAAACCTGCCTCTCAGAGCTCCCCCTAGATTCCCACTCTTCACATCGAATGCATCAGTAGAAGACAATCCTAGCAACTTGCACCTCATACCTCCTCCAACTACAAGCAAGAAGGCATTGTTTCTTCACTCCCCCAAGATGGGCATTCAGATGGATAGGCTACTATCTGAATCCTGGATAAGAAAGAAAGGACAATGCAATTACTACTAAAGTGTAGCAATTTCTGACATGCACAAAGCAATGAATGAATGTTTTAAAGTAAGTCGGTCCATAATACAACAAGATAAAATCACTGGTCATTATCATCATCATCATTGTCGTGGTCGTGTATTTATTAGTTTTTTCTTTTTTTGTATTGGAAAATCTTGGTATACCATTATATAGGCATATGAAGATTGTACAAAATGTTATGTTGGAAGTGGTATTGAAAGCTGAAAATGGTGTGAAGTTAGGATACAGAGCTTGGGCTGAGGGTATACAGTGGTTAAACCATTGTACTTTATTAAACCATTTTGCTTTGTAATAAGCAGTCAGTGGTACAGATATTGTGTTTTTTTTGCAATTAATGTGATTTGTCCACTGAGCCGAGTCATAAAACACATCAGATTGACTTTGCGACCTTTTATTATATAACAGTCAAGGACAACCAATTAATGATGCCATGAATAATTCATATGCAACATATCATCACATACCATCAAACCATCACCTCAAGCCAGTTGGCATACGCCCACCTGTTCCGGCTGCCACTTCAGACAAAACCAGGTCCTTTTTCCTTGCTACAGTGTCAAACCCATTTAACCCATCCTTACAAGCCACATACCTCTTGATGTGACCACTGGTCAAATCTGGGTCCAACTCAAGGAGATCCGAGGCTGCTGAACAGGAGGGAACACTATGCCATGCTGCCCCCCCAAATAAACGGCCTCACAAACTCTGGGTTATGAAGGAAAACAAGTTCAACTTTGAAAATTTTTTGAATAGGAACAGTCAAAACCCATGTTATTTAAATGAACTATGTCCAAATCAAAGAAATTGGGCTCCAGTCTGTCAATATCACTGTGCTCAATCATAGGGAAACTAATTTTAGCTATCAGTACACCTGACTCTGTGGTTGATAAAATACCTGTCTCTCAATGCCACTAGGCCTTCTAGCACCCTTCCAGTACTGTCTAGGGATGGTAGCAGACCAGAAGAAAACTACCTTCAGATATAGCTGCTGCAAGTGATCCATATCGGATAAGATTCTGGCCAACAGTATCTTCTTAGGGGCTTGACCCAGATCGTTACCCCAGAGGTGAAATATTACAGTGCTGGGCAAGGCTTCTTCCATGGTAATCTTGTACCAGATTTCCCAAAATTGAAACCAACTAAGGCCAGGGAAACCGAAAGAATAAACTGTCCACTGGTTACTATCAAATGCTCAAATTGATGCTCTCTGAATAAAGGAATGGCCCAAGAGCCAAATCCCCTCCTTCCCTACAACCAAAATAAAAATTAATGCCCGATGTATGACAAAAAGGCATCAGAAACCCACCTTTCCATTCTTTGAATGACTGCACTGAGTACTCTGTCTGAGTTATGACCTATCCAAAAGGAATGGGAGGAGTAACCTTGTGAGCGAATTCCTTTCCTCTTGTCATGTAAAGTATCCATCCATACCAATGCTGCCACCAAAATATGAAAAATTTCTAAAAGTGTAATGTGCCTCCTTCTCTCTGCAGGCCAACTCTCTGGCCACCTTTCAGCAAACCAGCTGCCCATGGAGTAACCCCCCCATACCAGACCACTCCCCAGCTTCAGTAAAAAGCTCAAGGTTGGTGGCAGTGGTCTAAGGGGACTGACAAAAAGCAACTCCATTAAACTGCTAATGAATGTGAACCATAACTGAAGATCATCCTCAACTCATCTAGTCAGCCAGACCAGGTGGTGCTTGGGCTTGTTACCTTTCAACAAGTCAGATAATGACCATAGGAAAGTTCTGCCTGGAGAAACTGCCCTACAGGCAAAGTTCAACAAACCATGTCACTGTGTGATGTCTCCTACCCATACTTTGCTGGGGGGGTCTATATTAGATAATCGAACTTTCAAAAGTTTGACTGTCATATGGTCGACACCATATGATTGAACTTTTAAAAGTTCAAACATCTAATAAAAAAATAAACTGCATAAGTAACCTACATGAACGTTTTAAGCAGGGGGCAAACCCCCATGCACTTCACACCCCCTGCTCTTTAAATGTACTACCTTCGAGATTGCACTACATTGCAGAAAAGGGAAATCTTTCCATTCCACGCTGTACAGAGATCTGCATTAAACTGTTCGAACTTTCAAAAATTCGATCATATGGTGTCGACCATATGACACTCTAACTTTTTAAAGTTCGATTATCAAATATAGACCCTTTTGCTGGAACCCAAGAATCCTCAAAGTAACTGCCAAACATGTTGAAATTTATGCAGATGAAGCTTGCAAGAGTTGGCGTATGCATCTAAACCCAAAAATGTCAGGACTCCGCCTGGTCCTTCTGACTTGTCATTGGCCAAGGGTACCCTCAACTCAGTGCAAAGGTGCTTGAAAATGGACATCCTTTCCAAAGGACCATTTTGAACCACTAAAAAAATCATCTAGGTAGTGTACTGCTGACTGGTAGGGGGCCCATTTTTGCCAATACCTATGTAAAGATGTGCTAAAGAGTTCAAATGCTACACAAGCCACAGCACACCCCATTGGCATTACAGTGTTGAAAAATATATTCTCATTGAAGTGGAAGCCAAAATAAGGCCAATCTTCTTGTCTCACAGGAAGAAGGCGGAAAGCAGATTGGATATCCATCTTACAGAGCCAGGGGACAGTGTAGCCCATGATGACCTCTGCCACATGATCCAAAGAAGAGTAGTGTACTTTGGTCAGTTTGGTGTCAATAAAATCATTGACTGAACCCCCCACTGGCTGAGACAAGATGGACTCAACCTCCTGTTTCTTGGGAACCAGGCCAATAGGGGAAATTTTAAATAAAATCCATGGAGGGAAGGAAAAGGTGCCCGTTATACTGCTAGCTTGTCTATCTTTATTAGCCTAGCAACAATGTGATTGTGTCTTTCACAGCTAACAAATTAACTAGCTTGGAATCTAATGGGCCTGTGGAGTGGATAGGAAAGCCTTTGGAAAAGCCTTTAGTATGGGTGATTGCTGCCCTTTGATCCAGGTAATCTGACCGTAAACAGGATAAGTTATCTAGAAAAATGGGGAAATAAACCCATTATGGCATGTTCGGGCCCTTACCAAATCCCACCTCGACCACAAAAAGGTGGCTCGGCATGAGTGTTGCGTCTCTTACCAAGATTTAGAAAAATTAAATCTGCCCTTGGGCATCAAGCCCCAATATCTGGAAACAGGTTGACCCTTCCCACATTCTGAACACAAATGGTTATATTTGCAATGGGCCAGATGTATTTGCCCTGATTGAATGCCCAATAAAACCTTATTTCTTTTGTGTTAACAGTCCCTTCCTCAATACCCATAGGTGCCTCCTTGTCCATCATGAAACTGAGCCATATGTCAGGAGGGTACCTTGACTCCCACCTGAGGGAACTATTGTGGGCTTTTAGCTTCCTGAAGTGCTGATCATCATTCAACCACCCCAACCCCCTTTTATATGGTGGGTTTCCATTATGGCTACAAAATAAGCTAATAAAGGCAGTGCTTGGATGGGATCCTTCTCGGTGATAACATCCATAAATACCACAAAACCTAGAGACCAAGTATTCCGGTTGTTGAACCTTGCCCTGGCTGGCTGACTTACCCATGGTAGCTAAGGCTGCCATCTGGTCCTTGTTGGACATGTTATTAGTGTCAAGTATGCATTTTATTCCCTCATTTTCCACTAGATCAAAGATCGCCACAAACTCCCCTTTCAAAATCTTGTCATTGACCTTGGTGGGAATGTGCTGTGATATGAGAGCCAGGTGCTTTGAAATGTATAAAGCCAAGGGTAGCCATATGGGACAAAAAAATGGAGGTAGCCATATGGGACAAAAAAATGGAGGATACAATCACCTGTATGGAGTGCCACCTCCTTCTCTGAACCCATGAAATCTTCAGACCCCCTACGTGAGCTGGGTAAAAATAACTGCCATCCCAGTATCTTCTCCCACTCCTGGACTCAAAGCTGTAGATGCAGCAAAGTCAAACAGTGTAACTCTCCCCTTCTCTGGCAAAGAATTTTATAAAATCATCAAAGCAATTATCAGCAGAATGACCCCCACCACTGCTGTTAAGTCTGTTAGACCCAACAGAGACATTAACTTGTGCTTCTGTAAGTATGTCGGACAAGGAGGAAGGGGTGACCTTATGGTTGTAAGCATCTTTGAATGTCTTTTTCCAAGCCTTCTTAGTTGGAGATGGTCCTTCAGCTGCTCCCTCCTTTGGACTCATTGAAGGTCCTTTCTTGGAATTCGGGCTCTGCTCACCCATCCCCATCAATGGAGTGTACCGTGGCTTAACCTGAAAGATAGAAATAATAATAATTACCACAGGAAACCATACACACAAAAAAAATAATAAAAAACTAAAAAAGGAAAATATGAGAAACTAAACTACACAAAGTTCCAGCTAATATTAAAAATTGGTTCCGGGGATGCTGTGCTGTTGTGAGGTTCTAGAATGTAAAACCCCCAGGATGTTTCCCTCCTCATCTTTTTCTTGAAATCTGCCACTGTGCCTAAACCCAGCTGAGCTGCTGTGGGGGTTCTGGAATGCCATATCACATCCTACACAACCACTCTACCTCAGCATTTGATTCTGAGGTTGTACACATCCTTGGTTTTGGTAAACATTGTAATGCCCTGCCCACTTAATGAAGTTTTGACACTAACATATTTATTTTTACATTTGACCGGGGATGTCTGACTGGACCAAAAGCCCTTTTCAGTAGAGACCCGGGGAGAAAAGCTCCACACCTTGATTCTGTAAAGTACTCGTCTCTAACAATACATATAAAACATATATATTAAACTATTTTTACAGTAGTATAATTAGCACAATGCAGGAAAAATATATATTCGTTAGTAGCATGTATCATTACACAATTACATAGTAACTAGTTGTGATTACAACAGGGAATAGTCCAAGTAAATATCTTGGCAAGATACCATCACATAAATAATTATACAATAACATTTAAATTGTGCCCAATCCCCACTAAAACTTAATAACAAAATTTGAGTGAATACCCCTTAGTCAACAAACAAATTTACCCCTCCATTATAAATCAAGCTACACAAAAGCAAGATGGAGCTACTGATCCAAATAAACACCCCTTTACAACTGATACATCAATCCGAAAGGATAAAACAAACCTGATAATACCTCCACTACTCAGACTCCCACACCCAACATGCCCTAATTAAAGAATGGTTCGAACTGAGCAAACTATATGCCGCAAGATCATACAGATTCCAACAATCATAAAGTATGCCTTAACATAAAGTTTTAACTGACACCCCTGTTTTAATGGTACAACATGCTGTTACCCAGTATTTATTTATGAAATTAATAAAATTCTTTATACAAGCAGAATGCAGGTGTTTGCCTCAAAGTATCCTTAAATGCATTATCACCCTGTGCTCTTATTTTAAAAGTTACCCCATGACTGAAACTGTTTATTAATTGTGTGTGTGTGTGTGTGTGTGTGTGTGTGTGTGTGTGTGTGTGTGTGTGTGTGTGTGTGTGTGTGTATATGTATATATATATAGCTTAACTAGAAAACACCCACTGAACTACAGTGGCTAGTGTGCCAATGTGTTTTTTCTTCTTTTATAATGTGTTCTATAAATGCAGTCTAAAAATTTTTTAGAATAACTTTGCCAAGTTGGATGCATCTTAAAACATTAGATAAATGTGTATGTATGTATGTGTGTGTGTGTGTGTGTGTGTGTGTGTATATATATATATATATATATATATATATATATATATATATATATATATATATATATATATATATATATATATATATATATATATATATATATATATATATATATATATATATATATATATATATATAGTATTTCTTTTTATTTATTTTAAGTTTTTTCTAATTTTAAAATAACCCTTCCAGCCACCCTACGTTCCTCTTTATTTCAATATTTTTTAAATGTATAGAAAATGGCGAGAGCAATGCCTGCAATGTAACGACTGACTAAACGGCCATTGTACAGCTAATAAGCCCTCACCATAATCTACAGGTTCCTACCTGTGTGATCACTGCCGCCTTGCTCCATCTCTGTCCATACGACTTGCCTGCTGATGGATTCTGCAGGTAGGAACAGCAGCATATCCCTTAGGGATTGAGTGCCTGCACCTGCCCCCTGATGATGACTCGCACTCTATGAAAACGGGTCATTACCATAGTACGTCATTATAACAAAGTTTGGAAAATAGTTAAACTATGACATATTGAGTGTACATCACATATTATGGCATCATTGACATATTATTTTTGTCATGTATTTTGGTTAAGACATATCAATTACATAAGTTTTTTTTTCTTAAAATGTGTATAGGCTCCACATTGAAATGTCAGCACTCAAAATGTGAGTGCTGACAAATTACTTTTTTCCTGGATGTTTTAATCTCAAACATTGTTTTTGTCTTTTAAACTTCATATTTTACAGGAGGCAAGCCCCACAAGCCCCCTACACCACCCCCACACCCACAAATGTATATATACCAGCTGTAAGATCACCATACCTTTGAGAGGAGGCAATATCCCAATAAATGGCCAGCTCTGACTTGATGGAAGTCTGTTTTGCCATTCAGTCCCCATGTTTTGACACGTCTTGGTGGGTCCCAACATTTAAAATGGCTATCAGAGACGTGTGCTTCTATTTGCCGGAGCCGTGGCTCCACATGAGTTCTTAAATGTGTTATATTTTGTATGCATTTTTTTTTACCTGAGCACAGTCTTTTGTTGGAATGGTAGGTTTTAAGCATTGTAATTGTTGAACATCTGGAATTCTAATGTAGAAGTTTGAGTTGTTTAGGAGATAAAGTCCTAGTGTCTTTTTGAAGGATTATGATAATTTTCTTAGGAATGTACAGTGGTAGGTTTTATCAAGGCAAACAAGAATGCAATAAGACGGTTTGTGTTTTTTTTTCTTCAATTGTGTTCAATTGTGATTTAAGAGTTTTTGATTGACCTTTGTAAATTACGCAGCCCTAGGTTGCTTACAGTGTGTTAGAATGGACATGATTTTTTTCTTTTGCTTTAGGAGCTAGGTAGTGCTGTACTCTACATAAGCTACCAAGTGCTGTATTAGATGTGTGGACAATGAGAATGGGCCATCTTAGAATTTGCAGAGTTATTTTAGTGTGCGTGTGTGGTTACTTTATTGGCTGAAGCTATATGAATTTCAAGTTAAGGAGATTGTGAGGTTTTTGTAGTGATTCATGCAGAATAGAATATAGTAAGTCTTATTAGCATTTTAATAATATGTTCAAAATATATCAACCATTTCCCTAGTGTGAGGAAGCTTCCCTTCTGCTTCATTGTGTTGTCTATCTAACCATAGTAAGGTTGCAAAGTACTGAATGACTGTTGTTGGTTTCATCTGTCATTTGAATTTCATATAAGCTAAACAAAAGTGATCCAAGAATTTATCCTTGTGGAATAACTTTGTTTGTAATGTATTCAAACAAGAGCTTTAAGACCCACCTAACTCTGAATTCTCTGTTAAATTTTAAAGCAACTTCTAGTAAGCAGAGGGAATGTAGGTCTGTTATTACTCATGACTAATGTTAATATATCGCCTAAATATAAATTGCCTCTAATACAATCTGTTAAGATTAGGAGAGCTATGTTTAATGTCAGCACTCTAGGAAGTACATACTGACAAGGTGATAGTACGTTTTGCAGTGTGATAAAGGTGGTTAATTGTGGAGATCGACTCTCCTAATGGCTTTTGATAAGATGACAAGAATTTGCAATGAGTCAAAAACTATCCCATGCAGTAGAAGTACCTACTTTTTACAGTGATATTATTGAATATGATACCTTCTTATATGCTTCTGTTTAAGGGGATACTTGCAGTAATACCTAGAGAATGTTCTGCCATCTTAATGAATTTTGGTGGAAGGCCATGTCAGCCATCTGATTTATGTTCATAGTTTTTTACAAGTTAATGATTATGGTTACTTTTCTCTTTCGCTTTTAAATCATTGGGAAGGGTTTGGAAATTTTGTGCTGGGTAAGCGTCTGGAACTGGTGTGGAAAAATCAGTGTCAAAGTAGTTTCACGGGTATTTTGCAGTTTCAGAGTCTGGAATGTCTGA
This sequence comes from Protopterus annectens, assembly GCF_019279795.1. Lineage (NCBI taxonomy): Eukaryota > Metazoa > Chordata > Ceratodontiformes > Protopteridae > Protopterus > Protopterus annectens. The sequence goes on from NC_056728.1 coordinate 394,610,735, forward strand.
TGGAAAGGATAAGGTGCATATCTTTGGTTGCTTGATAAATTTGTTAATCCATTTCCAGAGAACTTCTGGTGAGGAATTGGGTTGTTTGTCTCAAAGTAGCTTTCCTTGCATTTCTTTTGAAGATTTTATATAATTATTGCCAAGATTTTTATTGTTTTTATAGGATGGCCTGGAGGATTGTTTTTCTATATCACTGAAGTTGCATCTATCTCTCTCTCTCACTGTCATTTAGGGCGTTTTAGCTCTGTGGTAATTCTTGATAGGGAGAAGTTTTTCATTCTTTGACATATAAGAGCATCTTGAGTATTAAACACTATTTTGAAAGATGAACAAAAGTAGTTAGTTGAAACATTTGCGGTAGGAAGGCAGTCTGGTAGTGCTCAATTTCATTTGTTAGACTTGATTTAGGTATTGATTATTTTCAAGTTGCAAATGGTGAGGTATCCATTGCTGTTTGCTATGGTTCCAAATTAAGGATGTTAGATTGTGGTCACTTATGGACTCTCTGCAGTATTGGTGACTAGTATCTAGTCTCTTCTGTTTACTTTGTGAAGTCTGGTGTATAGGTTTCTGATTTGGGATGGACTGTTTTGAACTGTTTTGTTCATACTGAGTGATTCTGACCAAGCAGTATTTATGTCACCATGCCAAACAATGTTTCACTTTGTATTACTGAGGATCCATTTTATATTTGGAGTAGTTTTTAGGGGTTACGTAAAGGCCAAGCAGTAGAATCTTGTTTGTTGCAACAGTTGATTTTGATAGTACATATTGGTTCTGTGGAAGTTAGAAGTGGCGTAGTATCTGTGGTTTATTAGGTTTGCCAAAGTTCCTTTTAAGAATGTTGGATTATGGTCACTTATGGAATCTGTTCTATATTATATCAATAATGAATGACTGGGTGTGGTATATTGAAGATTTACCCATGGTTGGTGAGGTTTAATCATGAGGGCAAAGCCTGAGTGAAGGCAACCATGGGTAAATCTTTAATATGTCACACCCATTAGTTGGTTATTGCTATTATACAATGATATTATACAATGACATTATTTAAGAAAAAAAATACTTTGTCTTTGTATAATGGCACTATGGCATTCTTCTCTCTTTCCTTGTCCTTCTGCTTTCTTGATGTACTCCGCATACGTATGGAACTTGCGTTCCCTTACTTGCACAGTATATCAGTGCTTTAGAAAGGAAGATCTCTGCTTCATTTCAATTATTTAAAAAAAAAATCTGGAGAGTTCAGAGGTGCAAGAGAGACTAGGCAGAAATGCAAGGAAAATCAGGTGCATTTCTTTAGTTTTGCATAATGTACCTGATTTTCCTTGTTGTGATCTTCCTGTTTCACTGTTGCAGTCATCACATTTGGGTTATCTGCCTGCAGGTAGCCCTCAGCCGGCCTGAATATCAGAGTCTTGGATTTCTGCGTCGGATGCTGTCTCTTCTTACATAACGTCAGGTTGTCAGGGGTATAAAACATGCAGCCGACACCATTACATCAGTCTTTCTTGCCGTCAGGTGCCCAAAGCAGAAGCAGTTTGCAAGTGCCGGTCGGCCGACTCCAGAAATTTTCATTTTCGAATTTCAGAACCGAAGTCTTCAAAAAAAAAAATAAGTATCCCGTTGGATCTTTTTTCTTGCTCCAACCGATATCAGTAAAAGTTAACAATTGTCTTACCTGTGGAAAGCAAATACCTCAAAGATTTTCATTCGCACTGCATTCCCTGCTTAGGCCCAGACCATGAAGTTCCTCACTGTCAGTTTTGTGCCTTGTTCAACCCCCGAACTATTCGTTGGGCTATCTTTGCAGCAAATTATTTTGGTACTCTGTATCCATACTCCGAAATGCCTTCATTAAGCAATCAGACTACCGATCTTCCGAAAAAAGGATAAAGGCAGATGGCATAGGTCCAAAACTGCCGACAACGCTTCTGTTAAGCTAGTCGCCAGTCCGCTGGTACTCATTGAGGTGCTTTCGCAGCCCCTGATACCCGCTACTTCAGACTTGCAGGCCTCTACTAAGACCCATTCGGAGTCCGGTAGGCCACGAGATGCTTCTTTGACTATGGAACCTGTGGATGTCTCGACCTTGGATGGGTCCGGAGCCGCTGTGCAGGCACCGGCTTCTGAGGGTGTATTCAGGCCTACAGACTTGCATTTTAAACCAATGCTATCTTCTTCATCCAGGCCTAAAACTCGCACCACGCCTAGAAAACCGACATCCAAACCACATGCTCAGGCCCATATGCCTAAAAAAACAAATGCTTAGAATGGCTGAAGACCTTATTACCTTTAATTAGGGGAAACCAGCCTTCCCCTCTAAGAGACCTAGAACTAATTAGTCTGATATTTCTGTTCCTGGTAATCAGAAGGATTTGCCCTTATCTACCTATGAGGATTCTGATGCAGAGGATTCCATTCCCTCTGCTTCCCCTCCAGAAAATTTTTCTTGTAGTGAAACCTTGCACACTCTTAGGGAGCATTTCCGCTGGGAAAGTCAGGATTACTCTGACTCCAAAAAGAGGCTTAGGGAATTCTTAATCCTTCCTCAAAACAAGCCTTTAGCTACCCCTCCTGTTCTGGACATTGTAGATGTTTTCTTGGAATCTAGCCTTTCCCCAGACACTTTACCTCCAGCTCCCAGAAAACCTGACCGGTATTACAGAGTACCTGACTCTCAAGTTCCTCTTCAAGAATTCTAATCCTACTGCGGATCAAGAGACCATTTCCTAAGGATCAAAAGGCATTAAGGCTACTGCTGCCAAAAATCCTACCCCTTCTGATAAGAGATTTTAGAGTCTTGGACAAATGGGCTAAGAAGGTATACACTTCTGCTACTTTGGCTATTAGGGCTTTAAATTGCCCGTTTCATGTGGTAAAGTACCATCAGCATATTATGGGACTGCTTAAACAGAAAATGATGATTCCTGACTGCGCTGAACACAAAGAATTACAAATTTAATGTATTCTGTAGAACAAGTTTGTAAACTTACTTTGCAATGTGGTTTTGACTTTAGAAACATCTTGCAGGGCTGCTGTCACTGGGTCTGTACTTAGAAGGCATGGTTGGCTTAAGGAGCAAAACTTGCCAGATCATGTTAAAGCTAAATTGCTGGACTCTCCCTTAAACCAAGACCGCCTGTTTGGCAACAAAGCAGAAGTCCTCAAAAGGATGGAGGAAAAAGCTAAATCTATGCAAATTGTTATAGATTTCCTACAAGTACAGCCTCCCAGATTTAGTAGGCATTGGCCTTCAAAGAACTGGTCCTTTCCAGTCTCTTCCAGGCCTTCTCAGTCCAAACCTAGGAATAGCACACCACCTAGGTTACAGTCTCAGGCTACGCACAGGCCTAAGCAGTGGGGGGCTCCCACTTCCAAAGCAGGGAGTAGTAAGCCACCCCCCTACAGAAAAATGGTGCAATGACTTGACCTCAACCCTTCCAAGCCCTGCTCAACTGCCTGCTCCCTTAGGAGGAAAGCTCGCCCTGCATGCAAAAAACTGGGAACTCATTACCCAGGACAAATGGGTTTTGAATATAGTTTCCCAAGGATACAGATTCCACTTCCTCACCCTACCAACCCCAAATGGTTGGCCAGACCTACCCCCAAATCAGTGGGTGGAGGCCCACCAGCAGGTTTACTCTCTTCTAAGTATCAGGGCTATTCAACCAGCCCCAGCAGAACAAAGGGGACAAGGTTTTTATTCAAGACTTTTCCTGGTACCCAAAAAAGACAGCTCCTGGCGTCCTATCCTGGACCTCTCTATTCTAAACACCTTTCTGGTAATCCCAAAATTCAAAATGCCAACACTTCAACAGCTGCATCCTATGCTAGGCAAAGATGCCTGGTTGGCAACCTTATACTTAAAGGAAGCTTACCTGCACGTTCCAGTAAGGGAAGCTTGCAGGAAATACCTGCACTTCAGGGCAGGCTCCATGCACTATCAGTTCTCTGCACTTCTGTTTGGCTTATCTACTGCGCCCAGGGTATTCACAAGTGTCTAGTTCCAGCCATTGCATTTTGCAGGCAGAGAAATATTCAGATATACCCATACTTGGACGATTGTCTGATTCAGGCAGAAAGCCAGGACTTGCTATTAAAACATCTGGCATTCGTAAAGAAACTTCTAACCTCACTGGGATACACCATAAATGAAAAGAAATCTCACCTTGTACCCTGCCAACAGATTGTATTCCTGGGAGCAAGCTTGAACACAGCTTCCCAGATGGCTTTTCTCACTCCAAAGAAACAAGTTTATTTGACAACCTACTTCAAACTATTGTCCACAAAGACCCAGCTATCTGCAAAGAAAATTCTGCAAGCCCTGGGGTTCATGGCCTTTTGCATTCTACTAATTCCATATGCAAGACTGCATATGAGGAAACTACAATGGTATCTAAAAAGCCTATGGTGTCAACATTCTCAGGACCTGGAATCTATGATTCCTGTCATTCCCTGTATAAGGGTGGGCAGAGGCCTGCTACCACAACAAGGGGCTCCTTTTCACTCTACCCTCTGCCGCCCAAACCCTAACAGACACATCAGACTATGCATGGGGGGCTCACTTGGCTGGCCAATGCATTTAGGGCAAAAAGAAATGTTAGCTGTACAGAATTCTATGACAGCCTTCAAAGACCGCATTCTTCCAGGACAACTATTGGTAAAGACAGACAACACCACAGTTATGTGGTACATAAACAAGCAGGGGGAACCCACTCGTACCCTCTCTGCAGACTAGCCATGGCTCTGTGGAACACAGCCTTGAGCTGCCAAGTGCACCTACAAGCTCAGTTCCTGCCAGGCAAACTAAATTCACTGGCAGACGACTTAAGTAGAAATCTCATGGACCCACACGAATGGAAACTGGAACCAAAAATATTCAACCTCTTGAACAAGTGGACTCCAGAGGTAGACCTGTTTGCCTCCCCTCAGAACTACCAATTGGACAAATTCTGCACAAGGACTTCTCACAGTCAAGCTTGGAAAGTGGATGCCCTGTCCTTTACCAGGGAAATCCTCTCTTTTTTTTTTTTTTTTTATACCTTTCCCCCTCTGCCTCTCCTCTCAAAGGTTTTGTAAAAGATCAAACTGGACAAGCCAAGGACAATACTGATTGCACCAGACTGGCCACGCCAGCACTGTACCTCCTCTTGTGCAGTATGACACTGCTGCAACCATGGCACCTGCCTCATACCCCTTCCCTGCTGTCCCAGCAGGTGGGTCAGATTCTGCACCCTCAGCTTCACACCCTAAATCTTGCACCCTGGCTAATTCCTTGAGCTCTCCAATAGCATCCCTCAGTAAGCAGGTGCTAGATGTCATTCTGGAGGCAAGGAGGCCTAGTACTAGAAAGTCCTATGCTGGAAAGTAGAAAATATACTGTTCCTGGAGCCAGACTCAGGGGATGGGCACAACAGTGCCCAGCTTACCTCATATTCTTCAGTACTTAAATGCTCCACGAGGGCCTATCCTTCTCGTCAATTAAAATTCATGCCTCTGCCATTTCAGCACATTATAATAGAGAGATACCCCTTTTCTCACCCCCTGCTAAAGCAATTCCTTAGAGGGGCCAACATTTAAGACCCCCCAGGAGAGCCCCTACTCCAGCCTGGGACCTTAACTTTGTATTGGAAAAGCTCACTCTCCCTCCCTTTGAGCCAGCTGCAACTGCAGAGTTGAAATTCCTTTCTTGGAAAACAGCCTTCCTTTTAGCTATCACTTCAGCAAGAAGAGTGTCTGAATTACAGGTCCTCATGGCAGTGGAGCCCTTCATTATCTTCCATGCAGACAGGGTTTCCCTCAGAACCAATCCTTCCTTTATGCCCAAGGTGGTGTCTAGTGTGGCCCTAAATCAGTCCATTCATTGGCCTACTTTTTCCCTAATCCACAAAACAAAGGGGAATGAATACTGCAATCTCTGGACGTGCACAGACGACTTAGATTTTATTTGGACAGGACTAAGCCTCTCAAAATCTGAACAGTTGCTATTTGGCTTTGCTGCAGGGGCAGAGGGGAAGGCCATTTCAAAGCAAACCATTTCTAAATGGATAGCCCATTGCATTCATTTCTGCTACAAGCACCATGGAAAACCTACCCCACAGGGGATAACATCACATTCCACCAGGGCTGCAGCTACCTCTACAGCCTTTCTCGGAGGAGTCCCTACCAAGGACATCCTAGAAGCTGCTACCTGGAGCTCTGTACATATCTTCACCAAGCATTACCACATGCCGACTTTTTTTTTTTCTAAATCCAGAGCTGGTTTTACCACTGCAGTCTTGCAGGACTTAATAGCTGGCCCTAATGCTCTCTAACTTCCTCCTCCCTTCCTTAGCTTTGGGAATCAACCCAAATGTGATTACTGCAACAGTGAAACACAAAGAACATAGTACAGTTGTGTACACTTACCATAAATGTAGATGTTTGAGTGTATTCCCTGTTGCAGTCCTGGTTACCCTCCCTCCAGCCCCCTGACTTCTCTTGGCTCTACCTTTCCTTTTTGTTAGGTGTATTTAAGTTTTCAGGTGTATTTGCTTTTTGATGGAGGTGTACCATAACATATAATTGCCTCCCATTGTGGGGGCACCTGACATCTGGGGCAAGAAAAACTGATGTAATGGCGTCGGCTGCATGTTTTATATCCCTGACGTCATGGAAGAAGAGACAGCATCTGATGCAGGAATCCAAGACTCTGGTATTCAGGCCGGCTGAGGGCTACCTGCAGGCAGATAACCCAAATGTGATGACTGCAACAGTGAATACACTCAAACAGCTACATTTATGATAAGTGTACACAACTGTACTTTTTCTGTGCCCTCAGCGCATACCTCTTGACCTCTTAGCTCAAGAAAACTGTAGCATACATTAACAGAAGAAAGCCAAAGGGACCTGATGTTTTTTCTATTGGTATATGCACAATTTACAGTGGGCACACTGGTTGGGCTGACCGATCAGCACGCATGTTTTTTGAATGTCAGTGACCTATCATTGTATAATATTAACTAGTAGCCAGTCTAGACTAGTACGTCTTTTGATTACATCATCAGTTCTAGTAAGGAAGCTTATGGTTTGGAGGAGGTGTTTAGAATGCTTTGCTGAAACAGACAGGGTGATAATGACTTATCAGTATTTATGGCTACTGAAAAATAGCAAACTTGAATGGTGAAATATCGAACAGAAGACAGCGAAACTGACAATTACTGAACAACGGCATCATCGGAAATAAATCCATTGAATGGCCACAGTTGGCCAACAACCAGAATGTAATGCAATGCATAAGGTAAGTGAAGGGAAGCCTTTTAAACTTGTCCTATTCCCCACTGTAGTGAAATCTTGGATTTTGTTTATATACTTGGAGGGGGTGGCCCCACCCTGGTTGGTTGTGTTTGAGATATTGGTCAACTATGGCCATTCAATGACTTTTTTTCAATGATGTCATTCTTCGATAATTGTCGATTTCGCTGTCTTCCATTCGATACTTTGCCATTCTCTTTTTTTAATTTCTGGTAGCCGAACATAGACCCGATATATAGAGATATATTTGGGGGTTGCATATAAGCCTAACAGTGTATAGGAGTTATGTGGAGCATCAAATATAATAATAAAGAATTGTCTGTTCTTGACTGTTAAAGTGATGGCAGCTGAGGTGACTTTTTTGTTAATACAACAGTACTTCCTGACCTTTTTTTTTTTTTCTCTCACATTAATAAACAAAAATCCTTCCCAATTATGTGGAATACAGCATATACAATTCCTTCCCTGTTAAAGTTTGTGTAGCCTTATGAGAAAAATCATGTAAAATTGTTTTATGTGTATTTTGCAGAAGTATTACCACACATTCTTCAAAATGATGCTGTCACAACTCCTGGGAAATATTGTGTACTTTGGAGGTGATACTAGTCAGGTAAGTGCAATTAAGCATTTCTCTTTAAAAATATTCATATAGATATTTCGCCCAGAGGAGTAAATGTTATGGAAATGATAAGCATATTTTGCTAACATGGTTACATGTGCAACTGTTTATTTTTTAGAGTGCAACTCCCTTCATTTTTGTTTCCTTTGTCTTTAACTTCGTTTTCTTCTTTCGACTTTTCTCGGTTAGGGGTTGCCACAGTGGGTCATCTGTCCGCTCATGACTGGCAGTGGAGTTTTACGGTGTCGAGTTGCCAGCCCGGCTCCCAACCTTCCACAGAAGACACACACACACACACACACACACACACACACACACACACTCGCACCTAGGGCCAATTTAGAGTGTCCAAACCACCTACTGCATGTCTTTGGGAGGAAATCCACGCGACCACAGGGAGGACATGCAGACTCCACACAGAAGGTACCCCAGCCAAGAATCGAACTGGAGAACCTCTTGTTGTGAGGCAGCAATGCTAACCGCTGCACCACCGTGACAATAACAGATATATTTCCAGATGCAAATCTGATATCGGCACTGATCAAGTGACTTTGGTCTGGTCACATGACCTGTTCTGAATGTCATAGGGTAAAAAATGTTAAACTCTGTCAGTATTACTTGGCAAATTCAAATTGTATTAAACAACTTTCTAACTTGTGTAAATTTTTAGAATTATAGGGATGCTGCATTCATCTTATAGCAAAGTAATGGACTTTAATGTACCTGTACATAGATCAACACATTCACAAGTGTAAGCAGAAAGTTTACCATGTGTAAGCATATCCACCACCTGTACAACAGTCTGCATCTTGTGCATCATACCTGTGCAGGGGCTGGTTTAAATCAGTCGACAGGCATTATATGACATGGGAATTTAGACATGCCATGGAAAGTACACATCGTTTATTTAATGCAGAGGATTAACGCCTATATGGTATATGGTGGCTGTGAGCAGACCAGGCTATCTTACTAGAGTGTGGGTAGTTTAACAGAAGGGTACTTTGGTTCATTGTAGGACTGTCTTAGAATCCAGCTTCTGCATCCTGTAGCCCTCCTCTATATATTATATTGAATGTCCATCTCAAAGATGAAGTCCTAGATGCTGTAATTGTCATAGATAATATCAAATTCTGATTTCAGGCACTCCCACTGTGTACAAAGAGAGCATCTGGGAAACAGAAAAAAATAAAATTTAAGATTGTTTCCTGCCTTTCCTGTTAAGTGGTATAGACTATTTGTAGGCTTCTGAGCCCCCAAGCCCTTCTGTGTTGGAGGGAAGCCTTCTAGCTTAGTTTTTTTTTCTTATAACTAGCCAGTTTTCTAGTTTCAGCACTCCAATCTGTTTCTTTGATCACAGCACTTATTCAGAAAAAAAAAAAAAATGTCATCTGCTTTTACTGTACTTGTTTCTACCTACTTTTTTACTTTTGCATCATCTTAAAAGTACTCAGTTGTATTTATTACTGCTTGGTGTAACTCATTCTAAGCCTTTTGGTTTAAACACTTGGGCCTTGGACCAGTTGTTTTGCACTGGGAGGGTTTGTGGTCTGCGCTGTAGTGGCAGAACAGGTAGCTTACATCCTTCTAGGTTGGGAACTGCTGATTTGAGGGCTCAGTGTCTGTTATTCTAAAAGTATATTAATTCTGGTTTAAGCACTTGGGCTTTCAGGCCAGTTATTTTACATTAAGAGGGTTCGTGGTCTGCACTCTTGTGGGAGGAGAGGCTGGACTCTGCCCTTCTGAGCTGGGAATTTCTGGTTAAAGTCTTATAGTGCATGCATATCTGAACTGCTTCTTACTGAAGTTGGTGCGCCTTGTTTGCTGTGGCATAGACTGGATTCGGGCCTGCTGGATCCGGGCCTGCTGGATCTAGCTTTGTTTGTGTAACTTGAGCACTAATCCAGGCATTCTCTAAAGTATTCAATTGTATTTATTACTGCTTGGTAGTAACTTGATTAAAGTGTAGCTATCATTCTAAGTCTTTTGGATTAAGCACTTGGGCTTCAGACCAGTTGTTATACATTAGGAAGGTTTGTGGCATGCACTGTGGTGGCAGGACAGGTAGCTTTCATCCTTCTAAGTTGGGAACTGCTGATTGAGAGCCCAGTGTCTGTTATTCTTAAAGTGTATTGGTTCTGGTTTAAGCACTTGGGCTTCAGGCCAGTTATTTTACATTAAGAAGGTTTGTGGTCTGCACTCTTGTGGGAGAAGAGGCTGGACTCTGCCCTTCTGAGCTGGGAATTTCTGGTTAAAGGTTTATAGTGCCTGAATATTTGAACTGTATCTTACTGAAATTGGTACACCTTGTTTGCTATAGCATAGACTAGATCCAAGCCTGCTGAATCTAGCTTTGTTTATATGCTTGTTGTTTGTTCGCTTGTTGTTTCCCTGGAATGCTAATTCCACCTAATACGCGGCTTCTCAGCGCTTCTGTGGATCACTAGTTATATCTGCATTGCTTACTGTACTTATTTCCTTGTTTCACTTGAAAGAAAGTTACTGTTTGTCATTTTTGCATTTAAGTTACCTGTAACACATTGCACTTAAGTTACCTGGCACTTGCTCACTAAAGCAATTATATAAGTCTGCACTAAAAATTAAAAGCACTACACCCTCACTCCCCACTGGCCCTGGTTTTCAATTATTAAGGAATTCCCAATATTATTCTAGCATGTCCAAAGGTGAGTTGTCAATCTCCTCTCCGGTCCAGCTGGTGAATCTGGGAATCTTGAGGCAATGTTACAACTGCCTCATGTACACAGACAACCCTCTCCTCCTCCCAACAAATTCCAACACATGTGAGAGATGCAACCATATAGCCAAACTGTAGGCTAAGCTCTCTCAACTCAGTACTGGCATAACCAGTCAGGAGAAGGAAACAACACTCACTACAATTCCAGTCTCACATAGACTTACCACGACAGCAAACCAAACACATAATCACACAAAAACATACTCGGAGGCTCTAAATAAAGATCTGCCGAAGCAGCAGAGACCTCCAAAGCAGACACCCAAGCAGCCGCTACCCCAAAACAAAACACATGCAACACATATCTCACAAAGCCAGTGTGCCGAACAGTCACAGCCCTTAAGACTAAACAACACACCTGATACACTTGTAATAGGTGACTCTATCATCAGGCACACTAATGTCCTGCTCACCAGGCTGAACAAGGAGAGGGTCATGGTGAGCAGCCTGTCGGGCGCTAGGATCCGTCACATAACACAAGCACTCAGGTCACTCCAAGGCAAGTACAAATATGACTCAGTCATTGTCCATGCTGGTGTGAATGACCTGAGACATACCTCCCTGGACTACATGAAAAGAGACGTAAAGGAGCTCTCTGAGCATGTAGCCCAGGCCGGTATGACCCTGACCTTGAGTAGCATCTTACCCTCACCAAGAATGATGCCACAGTATGAAGACAAGATGATCAATTTCAACAATTGGCTTAAGTACTGGTGTCATTCAAAGGGGATCCAATGCCTGTCAGATTGGGATGATATGCTCAACAAGCCACGATGCTTTGCTAGGGACGGCTTGCACCTGTCACCCCTGGGCTTTCGGATATTGGCAAAGGCTCTTGCTACCCCCATAGTGCCTTTTTTAGGCAAGGCTCAAAAGACAAACCCACCTCCATAGGTATCACAAGGGATAAGAAACTAAGAGTAATGCTACTCAACGCCAGAAGTCTAAACCTCAAGATGCATGCACTCAAAACTCTCCTTAGCATGGAGAACATTGATATCTGTGCAGTAACAGAAACCTGGTTCAGGGCTGCCGAGAGCACCCCAGCACTACCAGGTTATACCTCATACCATGCTTTTCGGCCCCAAAACTTGGACTGAACCACAAAAGGAGGGAGAGTATCGATATTCATCAAAGATACCCACACCTCCAGGTTGGTGGCAAAGCACGAAGCAACAGAGACTATCCATGTGCAACTAACAGTGGGTAAAACTGCCTTCCAGTTTATAGCCTGCTACAGACCACCCTCCCAAACCCAGGAACCCCACTTGGACTTCCGAGAACACTGGAAAATATGAAGGTCTCTCAACACCATTATATTGGGTGACTTCAACTACCCAAACAGACTGGGAGCATTACTCTAGCTCCAACACCCTAGCCCAAAGGTTCCTAGAATTTATAAACTCGAATGCTATGAAACAACTTGTTACCACTCCCACAAGAGGGGAAAACATACTGGACCTGATCATCACCAACATGGGGACTCTATGCTCCAGACCAGAAGTGCATCCATCCGTGGTAAGATCAGACCATAAACTAATCTCACTGGATATTCACATCCCGATCCCACCCCCTGCCCAGAAAACCACAGTGAAAAACTTCTCTAAAGCAAATTTCACACTCCTGAAAACTGAGGTGGAATCCTTCAAAGCCCCCAGGCCTGTGGAAAATACGGCCCAGACCGCAGAATCCTTTATAAATGCATTCTATGAACACCTTCAGGAATGCATGGATCATGCAATCCCAAATAAAACCAAGACCCAATCCTCCAAAGGCAGACGTCCTGTCTGGTGGACCCCAGCCATAAACAAACTATACAATAGAAGGAGGAAGCTACTAAATGATGGAGCAAAATCCCAAAAAGGGAAGGCATCACTGATCAGTATTAGCAAAAAACTATGGGCACACACAAAATTGTGTAAGGCCAGCTTCGAGAGAAAAATTGCACAGGACACTAAGGATAATTAGTTATGTTAGGAACCTGGGTGGTAATTCCATATATGCTCAGAATTAGTCCAAAATGACAAAAAATACACCGAACCCACAGACATTGCCAACATCCTAGCTGACAGGTTCAGCGCAAACTCCCCCCCACCAAAAGGGCAAATATCTATCCCAGCAGAGTGCTGCCCCCCTGACATCTCATATGCTCAGGTAAGAGCCACCCTCTCCAAAGCAAAAAAACACAGCATCAATGGGACCAGACGGTGTCCCAGGCTGCGTCCTACATGAACTCCAAGAAGAGCTAAACCCAAACATAAAACTAATGTTCAATCTCAGCCTTACTACAGGATATGTGCCCAAAGAGTGGCGTACAGCAACAGTTGTCCCTCTCCATAAAGGTGGTGCCTCAACAGATCCTGGAAACTATCTTCCCATAAGCTTGACTAGCTTGGTCTGCAAAGCTATGGAAATGATCATCATGGACCTCATAAATAAAGATATTGGGGACCTACAGACACTGGATCCTACCCAGTTCGGCTTTAAGGGCAGCTCCTGCCTCTTAAACCTGGTTGAAAGTCACCAAGGCCATTGACAAGGGGAAGGTGGTCCACACAGCCTACCTGGACCTCGCAAAAGCCCTCTATACAATACCCCACTCGGGCATTATAGATGAGCTCACCAGCTTAAATATAAATCCTATGTCACTAGATGGATTGCAGATTGGCTCAAGGACAGAACCCACATGGTTAGAATTGCTGGAGCCATGTCAGACTCCAAACCAGTTACAAGTGTGTCCCACAAGGCTCAGTCCTGGGGCCTCTCTTGTTCGGTATATATTTCTCGGAGGTACAGGCCAACACGGAAGGACTGTGGCTGACCAAGTTCGCAGATGACTGCAAACTGGGCGCCATAATCGACTCTCCAGCTGACACAAGCATCCTCTAAAAGGGCCTCATAGAAGCAGACAACTGGTGCCAGAGCCATGGCCTCAAGCTAAATGCCAAAAAGTGTATAGTCATCCCCTTTGGCAAAAACAAAGTGCCCACAAATTACCACATAGGTGGTAATCCATTAAGTACAGAAGAAGTAATTAGGGACCTGGGGACCCAAGTTGATAGCAATCTCTCATTTGACAACCACGTGGCCAAAGTGGTTAGAAAAACATTTTATATAGCCCACCTAATCATGAAGGGATTCACATCTAGATCAGGGGGCGTCATCGTGCCTCTTTACTCATCCCTCATCAGGCCCATAATTGAGTACAATGCCCCTTTTGGGATGTACCTTACCAGACACCTGCAGCAACTGGAAAGACTCCAAAAGTACCTCACCAAGAGGATCAAAGGGCTCAAACAGATGCCATATGCTGCCCGGTTAAAGAAACTCCTGCTCTACTCAGTGGCATACCGCCTGTTCAGAGGCGATCTGTGCCTGACGTATAAAGCTATGTCCAACCCGGAATTAAGGGACATGCTGCACCTCAGAAAATCCAAATCCCATTGAGCTACGCGCTCGAGAGACTTTAACCTCAGCACTGAAATAAATAGGACATGCTGGAGGGACAGATTCATAACCCAGAGGCTCCCTTCACTCTGGAATAAAATCCCAGTCCAGGTTAGGCAGAGTCCCTCATTTCCTCTCTTCAAGAGGAATCTTGATTAGTGGATGGGAGATCGTAGGTTTACCCCGGGTATCACTTCTGTGTCACTGTTAGACAGAGGCACAGTATACTAACCTCGAAAAAGGGCATAGCAAAATAAATTTAAAATGGGTGGCGAAAGCCAAACACATTCTGGCTAGGCTTATAAATGCCCTAGGGCAGATAGCCTAGTATGAACCTATAATATGCCAAAAACCTGGTATTTGACTTGACTCCCTTATTCCTCAGCATGACTTATGCATAAACCCAATAATTGTATATGTGGTGTAAAAGTGTATAGAATTTTACAGTAGATGAAAAATAAGAAAAAGAAATTTAAGCAACACATAATGATATAAACGTTTAATTTGGATATGGCGGCAAAAGTAAAAAAAAAAAAAATTATATATGGAAAGAGTTTTATTTCTGGGTCGTTAGTAATTAAATCAAAACTCAGAACGCAAATATTTAATTGACAGACAGCCCAAGAGAAGAGTAGATCCGTATTCAACCTCATCTAAATAGGATCTTTCAGGTGTTTACTTGCCTTCCATAAAACACACAATGTCAGCATATACTTGATGAACAACCCCAAAGGAAAAATTGATCACTATTTGTTTATCCGCTCCAACATATGTATGAATGTAACAACTCATATCATGTCAACACTGAAAAAATGTCGGAGTTGTTAGGCAACTATATATTACATTCATTACCCTTGAAAGCATTTGTCTTTTCATTTCATCAGTTTTGCAGCTACATTAGCATTTCTATGTCATTATCAGTACATCTCTGGAGTTATTATATTTATTTATTTATTTGGTGCTTGTGGAATTTCCCAAAAAAATCTCTAGCTCCTTTTCTAAAAAATAAATATTTATACAGCTATATAAAATGTGCAGCTCATATGTTAGGTGTAGTTTCTTGTTAGATCATGCTTCTGTGAACTGTTATGTCTTCTGGTGTCTTTGAGGTGCTTTGATTAAATATTTTCTGAATGTGTTTGGTAATGGTCCATTATTACCTTTAAACTGTTGCTGCAGTGTTATTCTTGTAAACTGTATCATGGGCTGAGACTGCAATTGGTCAAATTTTGATGAATGCTCTGCCCTTACTGATTATATTGTATTGTATTATATATATTATATATATATATATATATATATATATATATATATATATATATATATATATATATATATATATATAACTTGAATCACTCAATTGATTTCTACCCAAAACGCCTATCCATAGACATATTCATGGAATTTCTCACTTATGTATAGCATTGCTAGTAATACCTATTTATCTAGACATATTTCCTTTCTGCATTTTTAAATGTTTTATTGTAGGATCACAACTCCTGGACCATTCTAGTGTATTTGTGTTATTAGTATATGTTAATGGTGGCACATCTACAGCTATTTTCTTAAGAATTCAGTCTTCTCTTATAAACTCAGTGCAAGGGTCTATATTATAAGATAGACATTTGAAAACATCAAACAACATACAGTCGACACCATATGGTCGATGTCTTCAAACATCGACCTTGTAAAAAGACCAACAAAACAATAAAAAGAAAAAAGGACCCTAACTGGTTTAAGAAGAAGCCCCCCACCCCCCCCACTACTTAAATATACCAACTCTGTGACTGCACTACATTGCAGTAAACTGAAATCTCCCCTTACGGAGATTTCCGTTTACACGGTCAAAATTCTGTGCATTCGATATTCTCGTGCTGACAATTGGCATTCTCGGCTTTCGAGAATATAATACAGACCCCAGTGCAAGACTCTACTTCCTTTTTATTTGCTTGCTTTTAATACTTGTTCATCTATGGTTTCTATTGCCGATTCTCAGACCCAGGTGTAGCCCCGCTCTGTTCGCCCTCGCTACACTCAGGCTCTCTCCTCTACCCTACCCCCATTCCCATCCATCCCCACTAACCCAAACTCCTCCCATCATTTCACGTCAACAAATCACACTCCATCAATCACCCTAGTTCCTCCTATTGCTTAGTTATCCAGTCAAACTGTCAGTCATACCATCATCTAAATTCATCCCATCAGACATCCTCTTTAAAATACTCCCATGTAACTCAGTCCTACCCCACTCCACTGACTACCTAATAATTAACCAGTCATACTGCACTTCATCCACCCTCACCTCATCCCAAAAATACCTTCGCTATAAAACTACTAATACCTTAACAGCAACTTTGTATTATATATACAAGCTCCCCGTCTCTACAACACTGTGCTCCTCACACTCTCTTTATTTGTACCTCCTACTACAAGTAACATTATGTCATACAATGTACTATATTTTACAAACTTACTTTTGCAACATCCACACTAACGCAGTCTCATTCCTGATTCTCTGAAGTGGCCTCTAGTCTATATGCAACAGACTTAATTCTACAAATTAAAATGAAATTCCTTCCCTTCCTCTTCAGAACAGCAATACAAACTTTGCTGTAGGCTATCACTGCAAAACGAAAAGGAAACTGCAACCTGTAACTCTCCCACATACTTATCCCAATGTGGAGACATGCTTTCAAACCCAGGCCCCACCTCTACCACTTTCAACCCCCTAACTCCTATAAATCCCTAAACTTCACAACCCATAGCTTTCAAAGCATCAGAAACAAAATCCCACAGTTACATGCCTGGATAACTCAAAACAGATATCACAGCCACTACTGAGACTTGGCTTAAACCATACATCAAAGATGCCGAATTTCTACCCAGTGGCTATGCTTGCCTAAGATTAGATTGACTCCATAAAAAAGGTGGAGGTGTCGCCTTGATATATCCAAATGCTTTCACTATAGTTCCATACACAATGTTTGTCCCACAGTTTTCCAGAAACAAAACATTACCAGTCTTTTTAAAAATGAATAACTGTAAAAGCCTCTGTATTGTGGTCCTATACATCTCCCCCAGGCAATAGCACTCCTGTATTAGAAGAAATCCTTCTTGGACAACTAGTAACAAAAAAAAATGAAACCATCATTCTAGGAGTTGTTAACGTTAACTGGCTTGATATCTCCTATCAATATCCCTCCCCCAACATCAAACTATATAACTTTACCCAGTTACTCACCAACATAACTAGACCCAGCAATAACAAAGGCTCAATCCTGGATTGGATTATGGTCTCCGAGCCAAAAAGAATTTCCTCCTCAGGGTCACTACCTAATGGAATTAGTGACCATTTATCTGCCTTTATAATATGTAAAACCACCCAAACACTAAGTAAACGCCAGTATAAGCAAACTAGAAACTTATCCCATTTCTGCCCAACCACCCTTAATGAAACTTTACAAAAGTATCCACTAGGATACACTAAAATTCCTTCCCCTAGATGACGCTTTTGAACTCAACTCAACATTTCTCAGGATCCTAAATAATTAGCCCCACTCTGTCAAAAGAGTAAAAACTAATCATGCCAGCTGGCTTAACAAACCCACTAAGCAACTCATGACTGCCAGGGACAAAATGTAGAAAGCATGGCAAAAAAAAAATCCCTCTGTCCTCATCCAATATAAATGGCCATGTAATCAAGTAAAACATCTAGTCATCAAAAACAAAAAAAGAAAACTCCTTAGTCTGCAAAATGAACATAAGCAAAACCCAAAACAGTTCTGGAGCGCAATCAGTTCCTTACTATATCCAGGTTCAAGTAATAATCTTTGCCCAAATCCAGATAAAACATCCACTGAAATGGCTGCACTGTCGTATTTCATTAATATCATAGCTAACCTCACCGCCACCTTTCCACAAACTAACCTCACCCCTGCGGATCCATCTTCACAAAGTTCAGCTGCTTCCTCATTACCTAGCTTCTCTCTCACCTTTACCCCCAAAGGACTAATCACAATACCAGTAGATTGTCAGGCACTGAGTATTACTGCTGCACAAGTTAAAACAGCACTGTCCAAGGCCAAGATTATAGCTTCTATGGGACCTGACAATATCCCTGGCTGTGTTCTACATGAACTACAGAGTGAACTGGCACCTCATCTGTGTGCCCTGTTCAGTCATAGCCTCACCTCAGGCTTTGTCTCAACCGAATGGTGCACTGCTACAGTCATTCCTCTCCTCAAAGGAGGAGTGACTACAGACCTTGGGGACTATTGCCCCATTAGCCTGAGAAGTCTGATATGCAAAGCTATGGAGCACATCATCATGGACCTAATAAACAAGGATATAGGGAATCTCCAAATTCTGGGTTCCACACAGTTTGGTTTTGTGAAGGGTAGATCATGCCTGCTCAACTTGGTCGACTTCTTTGAGTCAGTCACCAGAGCTGTGGATGAAGGCAAGGTGGTTCATACAAAAAACATACAAAAAACTCGAGCCAGCACATACTGTAGATTCCTTAATAAAGGAATCTAATAACTAAACAGCATACCGGTTTCGGCCATACCCTGGCCTTTGTCAATGCAGTTCAAAAAATGATTAGGAAAAACCGACCCCTGGTGGATCATGCTTATATACTCAACATTTAAAGTGATACCAATTCCTATATAATAATAAGCACTATACATTGAAACATTGCTCCAAAATCATACATATGACAAAAAAATATATACATTATGAACATATATATCATATATAATAATATGATAAATAAAATAAAAAAATAAAAAATACTAATGAAAAATAAAAATAAACTAAAATAATATAATAAAATACAATTGTATGAAGTTATTATATATGTGGAAATAAAATGTTACCTAAACATCTTCCATCAACATTCATACAGCCTACCTTGATCTGGTCAAGGCCTTTGATACCATTCCCCACTCAGGAATCATAGAAAAACTCACTAAGCTAGGCATCAACCCCTATATCACTAGGTGGGTTGCAAACTGGCTCACTGATAGAACCCACAGTGTGAAAGTAGCTGACTCCAAGTCAGACTGCTGATCAGTCACAAGTGTAGTCCCACAGGGTTCGGTCCTGAGTACTCTCCTGTTTGGTATCTACTTCTATGAAGTCCAGGCCAACACGAAGGGACTCTGGCTGACAAATTTCGCAGAGGATTACAAGTTTGGAGCTATCATTAACTCCCAAAATGATGTTGACATCCTACAGAAAGCCCTCACTGAGACAAACGACTGGTGTCAGAACCATGGCCTTAAGCTCAATGCCAAAAAATGTGTCGTCATCCCCTTTGGGAAAAACCTGGTTCCCATGAATTACCACATCTGTGGTAGTCCACTGAATACAGAAGGTGTTATAAGACATCTGGGAACGCAGGTTGACAGCAACCTCCTTTTTTGACCACCACATTGCCACTGTGGTCAGAAGGCCCTTCTGTGTGGCACATGTCATTACTAAGGGTTTTGCATCCAGGAAGAAAGAAGTCATTGTCTCTCTTTACTGTTCGCTCATTAGGCCAATCCATTGAGTACAGTGCCCCATTTGGCATGTACCTCACTAGACACCTGCAACAACTGGAGAGGTCACAAAAGTACCTCACAAAGAAGATCCTAGGACTTAAACACTTGTCCTATATGGACAGACTCAAAAAACTCCAACTATTCTCTGTCTCATATCACCTACTTACGAGGCGATCTCTGAATTACAAAGCCATGTCTGACCCAGCTCTGTTAGAAATGCTACATCTAAAGAAATCCCAATTCCTCCACACCACACGTTCCAGAGACCTCAATCTCATTACCACAACAGAACATGCTGGAGGGACAGTTTCATAACCCAGAGACTGCCCATGCTATGGAATAGACTTCCCATATATGTCAAACAGAGCACCTCACTGGTCCTCTTCAAGAGAAATCTTGAGGAGTGGATCCAGGGATCACTCCAGTGGCTCTACTCGAGACACTGGGAACTAAGGTTGGGTGGCACGATGCCAGGGTAATCCTGTGGGCTAGTCTTGTAAAGGCTCCAGGGACATAGCCTAGTACACACCTATGAACCTATGACCAGGTATCAGTTTCTGTTCTAGACATTAGATTGTGCAGCATGGCCGAGGAAAGAGGCCAAGAACATCTCTGTAACCTTCTCAGAGTGCTGAGGCATGCGGCTTTAGGCAGGCATCTAAACTGCCCCCTCGGGATGTCAAACTCCACATCTCTCTCTGTCTCTCTCTGTCTGTCTCTGTCTCTCTCTGTTTCTGTCTCTCTCTGTTTCTGTCTCTCTCCCAATGTCAATGTTCAGTTATTCACCAAGTTATGCCTATCTTCAGAAAACTACTGAGGATGTTGGAAAGAGTGCATTATCCCTGATTGCTATAGGTAAGCACAGTCAACTGTAATACTTGTATTGTGGGCTGTTGCAACTACTGACATTTGTCTGATGTTCCTTTATATCCATACCAGTCTTGATCACTTTTACAGGTGGCCGTTCCACTACATATGCACCAGTGGGATATCCTTGTGTTACATGGTTTTGTGAAAATGCCTATCATGGGCTGCCCATCTGCAGAATATTCATATCTTGAACATTTACAGGGTGCTTCCAGAATACATTCATAATGAGGCCATTTATGTTACATACCAAAACTTTATAAAACCTCATTGTTCTTGAGTACCATTCTCTGATTAATGGAGGGGGCATGTATAAAGATGTGTACAGTGTGATGTACCTAGCAGCACTGATGGACCTGGGGACTTTTCTAATGCCACTGCCGTTTCATCATTCCTGCTTGATTTGCTTACCTCTCAACCTGTAGACATTGAATATATGTACAGAGGCCCTTGAAAAGAAGGTGCATCCAGTAAAAATATCTTTACATGTAGTTAACATACAATTTTGTATCCAGATGGATGATATTGAGCCACGTGACACTTATCACACATGGTGTACAAGTCAATAGAGTGGTAAAGATAGATAGGATCAAGTTGATCAGCCAGCAGAATAGAGTTTTGCCTGATGTAAAATTGCTTGCATCACCATGGACTGAGTCATTTTGCCACCTGAAAAACAAAAAATAATTACTTCTGATAATCACGGCCACCATACACAATATTTGGACTACTCAATCCATTTATTTATGTCTTAAAGCACTTCATCACTTAATAATTGAAATAATTTTCATGAGTACTTTTTTATTCCAGCATCCAAACTTTAAGCAACTCTTATCTGCTGTTTTATTACACTTTCCCCTAGAAATGAACATCACCGTATCATGCTTAATAAAGCCAGTTAGCTACCTGCTAAACAACATGCCAGCCTGCTTCTTGGATCCCAGCCTTTTCATTTTAACAAGTCTTAACCACTCTGGATGACATTTTCAATGTCCCAGAACCAGACTTCATTGCACTAACCATGTCTTCTCCATCCTAGGCCCCAAAATCTGAGAATCCCTCTCTACTAATCTGAAAGATCTCATGTTGCATCCATCATTTATTTTGTGCTCTGCTTAAAGATCATCTCAAGTCTAAATCAGTTTGCAAAATCTTTCCCTCTGGACACATCTCGCAACCTCCACTCTCCCCTTCACCAGTCAGGCATCTTTGTCTTCCTCAAATTATTTCCCTGCATCTCTTCTACATTGTACGTATTTTATGTAGTTAATTTCTGTGTGCCCTTACCTTACTTTGCTATAGTTATTTTCTGGGTCCTCATACCTTACTTTTGCAATATTTTAATTTGTGCCCCTTCCCTTCACTGTTTCACACTCCTCTTCTTCTTCCCTTCTTACTTTAACCATCCCTTCCTATTGTCCCTTATACTGTGCACTTTTAGTATTATGGTTATTGATCCATCGCTATCTTCACATAACGTTTAGTTTGTATTTTTATTAACTTGCTTGTCTACTGTCACATATTTGGCCAAGCTAAAACTGTAGTACATCATTTGGATCAGTGCTCTACCCCCAGTCACTAAATTAAATACATAGATCTCTTGGATCTCTGCAAGCATAATAGCTTGGCAAATTCTAGAACCAGGGCTCAAACTCTTCAGCAGGTAAATAGAATGCATTGGAGGGAGAGAGAGAAATGTATTCTGCAGTGCCTCATCCATATTTTGAATAAGGTGCCCATGCAAGTTGAGCAATGCAGTAAATTATCATCCCTTATTCAGAACCTGGAGGACTGGTTAGGTACCTCCAAATTTTCCAGCAGACTAACTGCCCTTGCCTTCCTAGCTTTTAGGTTATTGATCTGTGAGGGTCTCAGAAAGCCTAGCCCTGCATTCCCATGATAATTCATCATTAACCTCCTTTTTCACATTTTTCTACATGGGGTCGGGGTCTCTCTCTATTCAGTGCCACTGTCCTGCCTTTTTTAGCACTGATGCCTGACTGTCACATATCTTCTCTCACATAATCTATTCATGTTTTTTGTGGATGCCTTTGTTTCCTCTTGCCTTTTTCCTGCCTGTCCCAAATCTTCTTCACCAGGGTCTTTCTGCCTTTCTGTACATGTTCCTGAACCACTAAAATCTGTTCTCTTTGACCTTTTTCTCCAACTGGAGCTACTTTGGCTTCTGCTGTTATGTCCTCATTTTTTCGTCTGTCCCACAGTGTGCATCCTACCATCCGGCAAGCACTTCATCACCATTACCACAAGCTTCATCAACTGCTTTGCTTTTACTGCCCAGGGTTCTACACCGTACAGTAGTACTGGTCACACCACTGTTTTGTACACCTTACCTTTCAGTTTCCTTGGCATTCCTCTGTCATACACTACACCTGACACTCTCTGCCATTTGGCTGCAGCCCATTTGATTCTAGTTTTGACCTCATTCAGACTTTCCTTCTCAACCATCCCTCCCAGATACTTGAAGCTGTTAATCTGTCATACACTACACCTGACACTCTCTGCCATTTGGCTGCAGCCCATTTGATTCTAGTTTTGACCTCATTCAGACTTTCCTTCTCAACCATCCCTCCCAGATACTTGAAGCTGTTAATCTGTTCCACTATATTGCCCTCTGTCTCAATGCTCAGCTTCTTCTGATTTCTCCCATTTGCTGTCATTACCACTGTCTTGTCTGTACTCATTTTCATCCCATGTGCCTTCAGTTTTGCATTCCATTCCTCTATCCTTTGCTGAAGTTCTTGCTAAGAGTTTGACTGTAATGCCATATCTGCATATAGCAACTTGTCCCTTCTGACCTGTTTGCTAATTAATCCACCACCAGTATGAGCAGCAGTGGGCTGAGAGCTGAATCCTGATATACATCCAATTCCACTGGGAACCCCTGTGTGAGACCGGACACTGTTTGTACTTGTCATTGGGTCCTTCTACTAATGGTTCTAAGACTTCGAACCGCTGCAAGACTGCCCAAATTAGCTTTCTTGGGACTTGTCATATGCTTTCTTTAAGTCTAGGAACACCCAATTGGATTCTTTCCATCTCTCTTCTCATTATCTGTCTCACTGCAAACATAGTCAGCTGTGCTGCTTTCTGATCTGAATCCCAACTTCACATCTTACTTTCTACTATGCATATTCTTTTGTCAGTCACCCTCTCCAGAACTTTCATGCAATGTGACAGGAGTTTGATACCACTGCACTGCCCATAGTTGTGTATGTCCCCTTTGTTCTAGAACACTGACACTAGTATGCTTATTCAAAAGTTATCTGGGATATGACTTTCTCTCCACACTGCTTTGAGTACCATTAGGAGCCATTTCTCCCCATTCTCACCCAGCATCTTTATCTCATCTTCTGTGACCTCATCTAAGCCTGGTGCTTTCACTGACATCACTTACCTTAATGCAGTTCTTACGTCTTCTATGGTGGGCTTCTCTTCTCTTTGTAAATTGCGTCTGGGACAGTAAAACTTCTGTGGGGGTTTCTTCATTCAGAAGATTCTGGAAGTACTCCTTCCATCTGCCTTTGATGTCCTGTAGACTGGTGAGCAGGTTGTTAATGACATGCTTTATGAATGATGTCTGTCTATTTTCTTTATCTTTCTGTCTTTGCCTTGCAACCTGTTTCTTTGTGCCATCTGTGAAAAATTGAAAGGCTGCTAGCCTAGCTAGATAAAATTTTATAGATAATTCTATGCCATTTTAAATATTAATATAATCCACAGGCTTGTTTTCTCAAATGTAAGAAAACTGTGTTAAATGTTAAACTTCAAAAATGTAACAACAGTGCACCCTGCTGGAAGAAAGTTGCTAAGTAAAGAACTACAACTGTGTTTGATCTCAAAACTTGAGACATAGTGTCTGGACCATCAAATTCTTTCTATTGTTTTGAGACCAGAGTTAATTGCTAGATTTTACATGTACAATGCATTTTATTGCTGTGGCTTCCTGCAGGTGCAGAATTACAAAAGGAAATGTAAATTTTGAGTTTCTGTTAGCCTGGGAACTAAAGAAATGTTAAGAATGATGTAATCTGAAATGACTCAGGAGTGCTGTGTTATCAATTTAAGGAGAGAAAGAAAGATAGCATTTTGCATTTGTCTTCAGAACTGACGACAACAGCAGTGCTCTGCCTTTGCTCTGTATGAATGTAAGTTATTTAGAACATTGCTTCTCTTAGAAATAGATAAAAAAAATTGTTTTGTGCTTTTATTATTTATTAAATATTTGTAAACCTTTCAACTGTGGCTGTTTTGTGTAGAAGTAATTTAAGCTCTATTAATTGCATGTATTTAGTGATAAAGCCACTACAATGTTCTTAAAGGTTCTGGTCACACTTACTAATTGGATAATAATATTGCACAGTGAAAATTGGATACCCTTTGGGAAGGACCTTATTAGTAGCTGATATTAGTGGTTCTGCTGGCAGTGAATTACTACCTTATAGTCTGGGCAGAAGGGGCATACCTAGTGAATCTGTGCCAGCCTTCTCCAGGAGTGTCTGTGTGTTTGTATATAACTCATATCTGTGTGTGTGTGTGTGTGTGTGTGTGTGGTTTGTGTGTGTGCTTCTTGGGCAGGGACACAAACCACTGGTTGGACAGAAGGAGTGCTGGAAGGACTTGGCTTGGAACCCTGGCTAAGGACTCCACTCTATAGCTGTGCCAGTGGAGATTCTTATTGGGGATCTGGAGAGAATGGGAGAAACCCGCCCCAGACTGTGATCTCTGTGTGCTCTTAAGGGAAATTGTATTTTACTGTCTGTGTACTTATTATCCTTATCAATGTGTATGCCCCTCACTGGTGCTAGTGGTGAGGATTGAGGCTCCTTGATTACTGGGCCAGTGCACGGATGTCACACCATCTAGTAAGTCACTTTTCAGAAGATGGTAGAGTGCCTCTGATACCTTGTTCTTTGCCATTGTATTTTTTTTCTTAGCCTCATTGTTAGCCAACCAGTATTTTTTCTTGGCTCAGTACATCTTTCTATCGCCTACTTTTTCCTGCACTCCTTTCTTTTGTTGAAATCCTGGACTTCTGCAGTCTACCACCAGCTTTCCTTATGTATCTTATTTCCATACCTGGCTCGGCCACATATCTGTTCTGTAGTCCTCACACATGCTGTTTTGAGATGTTGCCATTCTTGTTCAACCTCCCCTATTTTCCTAGGTGCTAGAGTTTGAGTTATTCCTTGAACTGTTGTGCTTTCTTTCCAGTCATCTTCCAGGTCTTCAGTCTGGTTGCTGTTGACCTTAGAACCTTCTCAGTCTGGTTGCTGTTGACCTTAGAACCTTCTCTGACCACTGATCATCTGATCTCTGAGCATCTGATTGTGGCAAATAGTGGTTTATGCTGTGGGCCAACTGTTTCACTGGGAATGACTTTTCAATCACTGATTCTACTTCATGCCCTTTTCATACTAGGAGGAAGTCTACCTGACTTGCATGTTAGCCATTCTTGTATATTCTCATGGTAATTATTAGCCATTATATTTTGCATTATGATTCACTAAAGATAGGTCAGACTAGTAGGAATCCCCAAAGACTGGCTGCACAAGTATATATTGGGTACTTGCATACTGTGGATTAAGAAGCTGTTAATGAGCCATTTCTTGTGGCCCAATAGTGCAAAGTTTGTTTCCCTCAGCTTCCATTGTCTAACTGTGTGACTCTGAGCAAGTCACTTAACCAGACAGCGGCCCCAGGCTGAGTGTGAAAAAGGCACATGGAGATCACCGCTCTACCTTGGGAAAACGCATACAAATAAATAAACTTCCCTTTTCCATGAGGGCTATTGGTGCTAAATTGGGGGTGGGTGGGGATTTGTGGCTACCCATCCATTCATCCAAGTTATATTTGAATAGAGTGAGAGATTGTGGCAAGCAAGCATGTCCTATAAAACTGATATCTCTTTGGTACATATGTATCCCTCCAGCATGTTATGCTCTCCTTGCAGAAGAGATTCAGTTCCCTTTAACAGGCATTTCTGACACCACTGGACTTCTGAATGTGTAGTAAGTCTGACAGAACATTGTGTGCTGAAGCTGTATATGAGAGGCAGAGGTCACCTGTCTGTAATGAGGAGAGACCAGGCTTTGATGTGGTCTATGTAGTCTTTATGATTTGGAACTTTCTTTTTCTTTTACTAAGGAAGAGTTGTAATCATTCCAGCTGGGACATGTTTGGACAGTTCCATACAGAAAGCAGCATTATACTGTATGATTGACCTAATGAATGTACTGAGGAAAAATTACGTTCCTGGATCTGGATGCCATACCCTTCCCTATAAGCTGTGAGATGAAAAAAAGACTTCCTTACAATATTGGATATGTGGTGATAAAGGGACTGTTCTTTGTTGGCTCCCAGATCTCCAACTTGTATCATTTTTCGAGGTGATGTTTTTATTGCGATAGTAAGAAACAGAGTCTCGCAAGCTGAAGGATACAGTTATATACATTTCTTGGCGTTTTCAGTCCATGGTTTAACACCAATTACTTGTTTGGGACAGGCTGCTTGTAGGATCACGGTGTTTTCTGAGGAGTTTAAGATAGCACCAAGTCTACAGTCATCTTCTGGCCATCCGCAGTCCATTTATATTAGCACTGACCTCCAAGAAGTAAATGCTAAAGAGAAGTGGCCCAAGAACTGAATCCTGGGACTTCCACTAGTAAAGGCGCCCACCCTTTACTACTTTTGTTCTATTCATGAATCTGTTTCTATCTAGCGAGCTACATAGCTTTTAACATTTAGCTGGGAGAAGATATCAGATATAGTATCTGATATCTGATAGTGGGATGGTGTTGAACGACTTTGCAAGTTTTAAGTGTATATTGGTTTGTCACCATCCATTGCCTCCGTGATTTTTTCGAAGAAGTTAGATGGATTAAATAGACAGGACCCACCTTGACAAATCCAAACTGGGTTGAGTTGAGAGTCTGTAGATCAACTGTATCCCTACTTATTAGTTCTATAACTATCCTTTGCATAGATCACATATGAGGCAAGTCAGACTCATGGGTCTGTTATTACCCTGGTCTGTTGTAGCCCAGCTTTGTGCAAGGAAATGACTGTTGCTGTCTTCCATTCATTCATCACAAAGCCTATTTTTAGGCTAAAATTGAATAGCCTCTGTAGAAAGTCTGGAAATTCATGTTTCAGGCCAGTAAGCAGCCTGATATGTTGTCTGACCCCCCCCCCCCCCGATGTAGTGCTCTTGGCATTAGATAGTGCCTTTATTTGTTCATAGGAGACTGGGGGGGGGGTAGGTGTGGGCATCTGATCTGAGAATATATTGGAGGGGAGAGGAGGATGAAGTTGAATTTATCCACTAGTAGACTGGCTATGTCCTCTTGGTCTGAGTATGTGATATCATTTGCTATTGGCTCTGTGCATTGCTGGGCATTGTTTCTGAGATTTCTAACATAACTGAAGTAGGCTTTATAGTAGTCTTTCAGCTGGATTGCTATTTTACCTCCATCTGGCATTTGTTGATTTGTTCATGATTAGGAGTTCCTTATTTAGTTTTTCAAGAACATTTCTGGGTTTTTTGATAGTTAAGATTTATTTTTACATGTCATGTGTTTTTCCTTTTGTTATACTACTTGTCTTTGAGTTTCACCATATGCAACTATTTACTTGTGTGTGGAACTTTGTATTTAAGGCTTCTGTATAAGCAGTGGGATTATTGAGGTGGAAGGGGTGTTGAATTTAGTCGGGTGATCACTCAGTTTTAGTAGATTAGCCTTTGTATAGTCTCTGAATACTGATGTATTAGAATATGCTTCTGGCTTCAGTCTTAAGGTGAAACGTGACTGACTTGTGGTTCATTTTGACCAGGGAGGAGGTTACAATAGGCTGGGAGACAAACTGTCCCACATTGGTAGGGACCAAGTTGAGGGTATTATCTCCTTTGGTTGGGGTATAGAATAACTGGTTCAGGGAGTCTGTATTTGTGAAGTCCAGAAATATCTGGGCATACATGTTTGAGGATGTACAAGTGTCCCAGTTGATGGTGGGACAGTTGAAGTTGCTTAAGAGAATAGTGTTTTGTGCTTATACAAATGGACTTCATACTGGTTAGCTAGGAGATATGGGCAGAGGTGAACATAGAGTAGGGGGTCCTGTAGTTAGCTACACTGTGATAAAGAGTTTTGTTTACAGTAAGTTTGAAGTGGAGGAGTTCAAAATGTTTCTGTTGTCTACAAAGTCTGGAAGTGTAATTTTTTTATGACTATCGAGACACCTAGTAATGCAGTAGGCCTGTATGAGTGATAGGCATTCAAGCCCAGAAGAGATGGGGTGCTTTCAGTTTTGTTAAACCAGTTCTCAGTAATGATGCATATATCTACATTTCCAGGTTAATTCATACGGGGTGTGAAGTTTCATTTTATTTATTTTTTTTTTTGTAAAGTTTCTTAGCATTGACCAGCAATACTTTGCTGCTTGGTTATGTTGAAAATTTTTAAAGCTAGACTTTACCTAAAAAAGGCACAATGTGTGTGGACGAGGTTTTAGCCAATGTACATAAGCCTTGAGGAAGAGGTACAGTCCACCTCTGGCAAAGCAGTTTGAACTGTCTGGCATATTTTTCCAGGCTGATGCATATTCTGCCCTCTTAGAATGACACCAGAATCTAAGTGAGTTATATTTTTAGATCATGTTGTGGCATAATTTTTGGTGATAATATACTGCTGAAGGCTAGGTTCGTACCTGCCCAAGACAGACATTACAAAGAGCTCATCAATGTCCCCATTCATATCGTCCAGTCCAGGAGAGGTACATTATGTGTTCTTTCATTTACGCTCACATGTAGAATGACTTGAGTGCTTGTGTAATGCGGCAAACCCTTGAGAAATGGGTACAGCTTGAGGGTAGGTTTGTCAAGATGCTGATTATCGCGAGACTACAGTTGCCTTGAAACTCCTGTGAATCCCATGAACAAGTGGATAACCTGTTTACACCGCTCTATTGCTTTTTCCATTCCTCAGTCTTGAGCTACTGTGTGCACTCTTTTATAAATCATTGTTTAATATTGCCAAACATATTTTAAGAACTGAAATTCAAGTATGTGATAACTGCACCATTTTACAGTTCCTTATGTTAGGAATCCCGTTGCATAGGGATGATTTCTCATTAGTAGTTCAACTTTCAACAAATATCCCTATAATCATTTTTCAGAGAATTCTTTAAATAGTTTGGGGTCACTGAGCATCAGAGGCTATTCCAGCAAACAATGTACATAAAACATGAAATTAGTCATGAATGTAATGACAGTTCACTGCAGGCCATCCCTGTTCATCAGTAAGCTAATAAAATAAAACAACCTTTGATCCATTCTCTAAGGCCGTACAATTCACTGTAATCAAACAAGTTTATGTGCATACAAAAATATTAGTATTGGAGGAGGAGGTAAATCTAACAATCTCAATAAATGCTCATCCCACTTTACTGAAGAAAACAAATTTAAACTCCCTCATCAGAATTAACCCATCTAAACCCATACCCACTGAAAATCCAACATCTTTATATAAAAAAGCCAGAAGCAGACAAACAAGTAGGAAAACCTAAAAGGTTTTGCAGCTTTTTTGCAAGAGGGCAGCTACCTACTTTTGCGTACCCCAGTACTTCTTTACATTAACACCAAGATCATGTGACTGCGGAGAAAAGGGAACAAGAATTTTATATGAAACCAAATTACCCACTTTCCTGAATATCCACAGCCTCCCCACCAAAATAAACATGCAGCCTGAATGCTTCACTCAATACAGCTGCAGTTGTTCATCTAAGAGCCCATATCCTAATAAAGCAGCACTTTTTTGTAAAGAAAAACCCCACTAAGACAACAGTAACCTAACTGTGTCCAATACATTAACAGTATGCACGCAAAGTATCAAAGGAACCATAATTATTTCAGTATTTTCAGACACTGAAAGTTTTGCAATAATGTGTTGCATGTTCCTCAAAGAAGGACAGTTTATTATGTGTTATTAACTTTTGGAGTGAAGAGAGAATAAGTTTCATTTCTTAATGAGCATGAAGTTAAGCCAGGTGTAATATGTTATATGCTGCAATTGAACTCCATAATTGTGAAAAGCATAAACTTGTTAAGCAGCTAACACTGTTGCGCTCCATTCTGTCTTTAGAATACAAACATCAGCCACCACATAACATTGACTAGAAGCTGAAAGCAGTTTAGAAGCAGAGTGGCAGTGAGAAGCATATTAGTGTTTAATACAGAGGGTCAAGGGTACATTTTTTCTGATTGCTGTTTGTGAGTTCGCTCTAAATATGCTATAGCTTTGAAAACTGTAAAGACACTTTGTACTCCTACACTTTCTAGCCATTTTTTCCTCGCTATTCCATAGCACATTAGACCAGCTAAAGCTCCATACACTGCAGAGTTGCGTGACAGCACTGTGTGCTGCAAAGAGCTCGTTTACTTTGCTCTCTCTCTCTCTCTCTTTCTCTGTAATTGTTAGCACATGTAGCTGAGAAAAGCTCCAAAAACAGTTAAGCTCTCGATGTTTCTTTTCATAAGCAAGTTGTCATAAATGGATATCATGACTCGGTCTCCAAGCTTTGATTCACTCTGCTTTCAAGAAACCCAGTCGTAAGCCTCCATATTTGTTCAACTTACGAGATGTCTATTTATCAGGAACCTGGTATGTTTGCTCCTTAACTGGAAATTTCCAATACAGTTTATCATACTACAATCTCTGTAAACAACTTTTGGTGTTTGTATGTTTTTTCGTAGTCTGCAGTGTGGCAGCATGGTTTGATTTAGATCATAGGTTCACGGCCCTTGCCGTCTTGTGCTTGAGAGCCCTCCATAGGTCATTATTTATTTTAAGCAGCATGGCAGCATGAACTAGCAGTCTTCTAGTCATCCAATGCACCTTTACCTAGGTGGAATAAATTCTGCAGCATCCTGTCACCCATATATTTATAGACCATCACTGATGATTCATTTCTCCCTTTAACATCCTATTTTTTAATTATTACTCACTATGCATATTGTTAGTTGTTACCGGGGAGAAAAATTTGTAGCCCTACTGAGAGTATTTTGCTAAACAGCAGAACTAAATGGTTATCATGCTGACAGGAAATCTGTACTCCCATGTAGTTTGATATCTGTAATGAGGTGTTGTATTACTGTTATGTTATACAAAACTATTTTACACCTCTGGTTGTAAACCAGAGTAAAACTGCCATTAGAGGGTGAGCAAGACTGTGTCTGTGCAACCTTTCTAACATTTTGTCTTCTGAAATGCAAAACAACCTGCATTGTCTCCATATACAAGTGGTGGTGGAGGTGCTTTTTCAGTACATCCTAATAAACCATATGAAGTCAGATTTATAGGGAGAGTTGTCTAGATAACCACTCTACAGAATTCAGGTATCAGCATATCCACCTCCAAAATATTTTGATAATACCAGAATGAAGTACTAGTGTCTCAGAAGAAGAGCTTTAGGTTGTCATCGTCATTTTCATCAACATCAACCCCCTTTTTCCTTTTTTCTACATGAGGTCGGGGAGCTGTGTCAACTGATGTCATCTCTGTCTCTCTCTGTCTCTCTCTGTCTCTCTCTCTGTCTCTCTCTGTGTCTCAATTATTATGTTTTTCTGATTTCCAACCATTTGCTACCACTGCAGAAACGTTTGGAGTCTGCCTGTAATGTCACATCATCTACATACAGCAACTTTTCTGATCTGTACCCTCTGACCTGTTTGCTAATGTAGTCCATGAACCCTCTGACCTGTTTGCTAATGTAGTCCATCACCAGTATGAACAGCAGTGGGCTGAGCTGAACCCTGATGCACACCCACTCGGAACCCCTCTGTGAGACCAAACACTGTTCATACTTGAGTCATTTGGTATTTGTACATACCTTGCACTAATTTTGCCAATGTTTCTGGGACTTCAAGTTACTGCAGGACTGCCCAAATCAGCTTTCTTGGGATCTTGTCATATGCTTTCTCCAGATGTTCTTCGTGTTTCACTGTTGCAGTCCTTACATTTGGGCAATCCCACTGGCAGGTTGCCCTCAGTCAGCCCGAATTCCAAAGTTCTGGGTCCTGCATCGGCTGATGTTGCCCCTTCCCTGACGTCAGGCCATCAGGGGAACAAAAGAAGCAGCCAACAGCATTTTCTTTAGTCTTTCTTGCCGCACGGTGCCCGAAGCAGAAGCAGTTCACAGGTGCTGGTCGGCTGACTACTGAGATTTTCGTGTTAGAGATTCAGATCCAAAGTCTTCAATAAAGCTAAGTACCCCATTGGGGAAACTTTTTTTCTTGCTCCAGACCGATGTCAGAAAAAGTAAATAATTATATTTTTTGTGGAAAGCAAATACCTCATAAGGACTTTCATTCTTACTGTATTCCTTGCCTAGGCCCTGATCACAGTGTTTCTGGTTGTCAGTTTTGTGCTACATTTAAACGATGCACTATTAAGCGTCGGTATGATTTTGCTTTAAACTATTTTGGACGCCAGTTTAATTATCCAGAAATGTCGTTGGATAGCCATACGACTACCGGAGTTCACAAAAAACGCAAAGAAAAGGAGAGAGATAGACAACCGAGGCCCAAAACTGACTAAGCTTCTCCTAAGCCATTCGCCGGTTCTCAGTGGGGCGCTTTCGCAGCCCCTGACGCCCGCTACTTTAGAGTCACAGGCCGCTACAGACTCCCATGTGAAGTCGGCCATGCCGCTGGAAACTCCAGGTATTGGAGCCTCGGATACTATTCCTTCAGATGGGTCCGGAGCCGCTGAGCAGGCACCGGCTTCTGAGGGTGTATTCAGACCTAAACATCTTTACATTAAACTGACTTCAGCTTCAAAGGCAAAGACTAAAGCACCTTTTAAAGCAAAGAAACAAACTCAAGAGCCACATGGACAGGCCTCTATGCCCAAAAAACAGATGCTCAAAATGGCCGAAGACTTGATTACATTGATCAGGGGTTCCCATCCCCCTCCTGATAAAGAGGCCTAGGCAAGGGACTGACTATGAATCTTCAGATCAGGTTTCTATTTCTTCTGATTCCTCTTCTGATCAGGAATATACTCTTCCCACCTATGAGGATTCTGATGCTGAAGAATCTATAACTTCAACTTCACCTCCAGAGGACTATTCTTTTGGGGAAACCTTGCATACCATGAGGGAACATTTCCACTGGGAGAGCCAGGATTTTTCAGAATCTATAAAGAGGCTCAGGGATTTCCTTTTACTCCCTCAACACAGGCCACTTGCCATTCCACCTATGTTAGACATTGTAGATGATGTGTTTTCAGAGTCTAGTCTTACCCCTGACTCCTTACCTCCAGCTCCTGTTAAGCCTGATGGATACTACAGGGTTCCTGACTCTCACAAATTCCTTTTTAAAAACCCAGCTGCAGACCCAGAAACTATTTCACAGGGTCCCAAAGGAGTTAAGGCTTCCACTGCAAAAAACAATACCCCCTCTGACAGAGATTCTAGGGCTCTGGATAGATGGGAAAAAAAGGTTTACACATCTGCTATCGTGGCTATAAGGGCCTTAAACTGTCAGTTTCATATGCTCAAATGTCAGCAACAGTCATGGCATTGCTTAAACAGAAAATGTTGTTTAACTCTGAATGTGCAGAAAACAAGGAAATGCAGGATTTATTATATGCAGCTGAACAAGTTGGAAAGCATACTTTGCAATGTGGTTTTCATTCTTTGGAGGCCTCCTGCAGGGCCGCAGTTATGGGTTTTGTAATTAGGAGGCATGCTTGGTTAAAGGAACAAAATCTGCCTGATCATGTCAAAGTTAAATTATTAGATGCACATGCACCTTTACAGCATGATACTTTGTTTGGAGTTAAGGCAGAAGAGGTGTTAAAGAAAATGGAGGACAAAGCTAAATCTATGCAAACTGTCAAAGATTTTTTACAAGTACAGCCACCTAGGTTTAGTAGACATGGGCCTACAAAGAATTGGTCCTTTCCTGTGTCGGACAGACCTCAAAGGGGCAGATCCAGATGCCCCAGAGGCAGATCCCAGGCGCAAGGTTCATGCAGGTCAAAGCAATGGAGTGCTTCTACCTCCAAAGTTGGAGAAGACAAATCACAACCATACAGGAAACAGTCCCAATGACTTCCCCCTGCCTGCACTAATTACTTATCTCCTGGCAGCATCCTTAGGGGGAAAATTAGCACATTTTTCTCAAAATTGGCACATTATAACCCAGGACAAGTGGGTTCTAAATATCGTGTCACAAGGCTACAAGTTCCATTTCCATACCCTGCCAAAGGCAAACGGCTGGCCAGATCTGCCAAAAAGTCAATGGGCAGAGGCACAAAAACAAGTCTCATCCCTCATGGACATAGGAGCCATTCAACAAGTACCAGAGCAAGAACAGGGACAAGGATTTTACTCGACTGTTCTTGGTACCCATAAAGGACAAGGCCTGGAGACCAAAACTGGACCGATCTATTCTGAACACATTCCTCGATATACCAAAATTCAAGATGTTGACTTTGCAGCAGCTTCTGCCCATGCTGGGTAAGAACGCTTGGCTTGTGACTTTAGACCTAAGAGGCATACCTGCATGTCCCATTCAGACAACTATGCAGAAGATACCTCAGATTCAAGGCTGGCTCAATGCATTACCAATTCTTTGCACTGCCCTTTGGCTTATCTACTGCGCCCAGGGTCTTTACAAAGTGCCTGGCACCAGTAATTGCATTCTTCAGACAAAGAGGAATACAAATATATCCTTACTTGGACGACTGTCTAATTCAACCAGAGAACAAGGACATTCTTCTACAGCATCTGGTGTTTGTGAAAAGACTTCTAACATGCCTAGGGTTAACAGTCAATGAAAAGAAATCAAAACTAGTACCCTCTCAAGAGATAATATTCCTGGGTGCAAGCTTAAATACAACTGCCCAGATGGCTTATCTCATGCCAGACAAACAAAAGCAACTGACTACCTATTTCAAAATGTTGGCAACAAAGGCCCAGTTATCTGCAAGAAAAAATCTGCAGGCTTTGGGCTTCATGGCATCCTGCATCCTACTAATTCCATATTCAAGACTGCATATGAGGAAACTTCAGTGGTACCCTAAAAAGTGTTTGGACTCAACATTGCCACAGCCTGGAAACAATGATTACACTCATTCCCTGCCTGCAACAGGAGTTTTGATGGTGGGCAAAGGCTTGTCACCAAAACAAGGGACTGCCATTCACATTACCCCCAGCAGGCAGACACTAACAACGGGTGCATCAGATTATGCTTGGGGGGGGGGGCACATGGCAGGAAGATGCATTCAGGGCACATGGTCCTCAAACCAAATGCATCTACATATCAAGCAAAAAGAGATGCTAGCTGTTCAAAATGCCCTGACAGCCTTCAAGGACCTACTTCATCCGGGACAACTACTGATAGACAGACAACACCACGGGCATGTGGTATACAAACAAGCAGGGGGGCACACATACCCCCTTTGCAGACTAGCTATGACTTTGTGGGACACAGCATTGACTAGTACATCTGCAGGCACAATTCCTGCCAGGAAGGGAAATACTCTGGCAGGCGAACTAAGCAGAAACCTCATGGATCCCCACGAGTGGCAGCTGAATCCACAAGTCTTCAGCATGATGACAAGGAAATGGGGGTGCCCAGACATGGATCTATTTGCCTCCCCTCACAACTACCAACTAAAAAGATTCTGCACAAGGAGTTATTACAGACAAGCATGGAAAGTGGATACCCTATCAGTATATGCCTTTCCCCCCACTGCCTCTCCTCTCCAGGGTACTCCTAAAGGTCAGACAGGAGAAGCCAAAGATGATACTGATTGCCCCAGACTGGCCCCGCCAGTACTGGTATCCAATCCTAAGGAACTTGTCTCAATGCCCAGCTTGGACCTTACTCAAATACCTCATCTACTGTCCCAGCAAAACAATCCGATCCTGCACAGCCAACTCAAGACTTTAAACCTGGCAGCATGGTGGATAATGTAGTCATACCAAACCCATCACAGCTTTACTGAGAGGTGTATGTCATTTTGGAAGCCAGAAGGCCTAGTACTAGAAAATCTTATGCAGGAAAATGGAAGAGATTCTGTGCTTGGAACCAGGCACAAGGAACTGATACAGTTGTGCCAAATATACTTAACTGAGATGCTGGACAAAGGCCTATCTTTTTCATCTATTAAAATTCATGCCTCTGCCATTTTGACTCATTACAATACAGAGCCACCAATCTTTTCTCATCCCTTATTAAAGCAGTACCTCAGAGGAGCCAAAAATTTAAGGCCTCCAAGGAGATCACCAACGCCTGCATGGGACCTCAACTATGTCTTGGAAAAACTCACCCTGCCTCCTTTTGAGACCGCTGCTACTGCTGATATAAAGGTTTTATCTTGGAAAACGGCTCTGCTCCTAGCAATAACTTCTGCAAGACCTGTTTCAGAGCTACAGGCACTCATGGCAGTGGAACCTTTTATCATTTTTTATCCAGACAGGGTCTCTCTGAGGACAAACCCAACATTTATGCCTAAGGTGGTGTCCAGTGTGGCTCTTAACCAAACTATTCATCTGCCAACTTTTTATCCAAATCCACAGAACAAGGGGGAGAGAAGTCTGCATTCTTTGGACATACACAGACAGCTTAGATTCTACTTGGACAGAACCAAAGTTTTCAGAAAGACAGAGCAATTACTAGTGACATATGCTGCAGGATCACAAGGAAAGGCCATCTCAAAGTAGACTATTTCAAAGTGGATAGGCCACTGCATTAGTTTCTGCTATTTACATCATGGAAAGCCAGTGCCTAAGGGCATTAGGCCACATTCAACCAGAGCTACAGCCACTTCAGCAGCCTTTCTCAGGGGAGTACCAACCAAGTACATTTTAGAGGCTGCCACTTGGGAGTTCAGTGCACACCTTTACAAAGCATTTTCATCTGCCACTCTACTCTAAATCCAGGGCAGGCTTTGCCGCTGCAATTCTGCAGGGTCTCATAGCCGCTCCTAATGTTTAGTTCCAGCCTCCCAACAATAGCTTTGGAACTCTACCCAAATGCAATGACTGCAACAGTGAAACACGAAGAACATAGTACAGTTGTGTACACTTGCCATAAATGTAGATGGTCCAGGTTTCCCGCCCGCCATCCCCCTTTTCTTCTGATAAAACCTATGTGGTGTATTTATTTTGGCTACCCTTTCAGGGGCCACCTGACATCTGGGGCAAGAAAAACTAAAAATGGGGTTGGCTGCTTCTTTTGTACCCCTGATGACCTGACCTCAGGGAAGGGGCGACAGCAGCCAAAGCATGACCCAGGACTTTGGAATTCAGGCCAACTGAGGCAACCTGCTAGCGGGATTGCCCAAATGTAATGACTGCAACAGTGAATACACTCGAACATCTACATTTATGGTAAGTGTACACAACTGTACTTTCTCCATGTCTAGAGTGCCCAGATGGACTGTTTCCTCATTCCTAGCTTCCTTTCAAGTATCTGTCTCACTTCAGACATTTGGTCAGTTGCACTGCATCCTGATCTGAAATCACCTTCTCCAGAACTTTCATGCAGTGTGACAGGAGTTTAATACCTCTGTACTGCCCACAGTTTGAATCCCCTCTTTGTTCCAGAGCACTGGCAGTAGTATGCTTATTTTCCAGTCCTTTTAGGATGCATCTTTCTGTCCATACTGCTATGGGCACCCTCACAAGCCATTTTTACCCTGTCTCACCCAACTTCTTGATCATATCTGCTGTGACCCATCTGATCCTGCTGCTTTTCCTGACTTCATTTTCCTTAGTGCTTTTCTTACTGCTATGGTGAATTACTCCTCTTCTCTCATTGTAGGCTGGCATTCATTATGAAGGGGACATTCATTATGAAGGGTGACTGACTATCTTCTTTATCTTTCTGTCAAACACAGAAGGTCTTTGGCTAATGAAGTTCGCAGATGACTGCAAACTAGGAGCCATAATTAAAACTCCTAACGATGTGGACATCCTACAAAACGGCCTCACTGAGACAGATGCCTGGTGTCAAAGCCATGGCCTCAAGCTCAGTGCTTTGGTAAAAACTCTGTACCCATGAACTACAACATAGGCGGTAGTATACATAACACCGAATGTGTGATAAGAGACCCTGGGACACAGGTGGACAGTAGTCTCTCCTTTGATAATCACATCGCCACAGTAGTCAGGAAGTCCTATGTGGCACACCTCATCACAAAAGGTTTCTCATCCAGAAAAAAAGTCATTGTTCCCCTCTACTCATCACTCATTAGACCCATTATAGAGTACAATGCCTCTTTTGGTATGTACCTCACAAGACATCTACAACTGGAAAGGCTGCAGAAATACCTCACTAAGGGGATTACTGGCCTCAAACAGATGCCCTCATGAACAGTCTCAAAAACTCCAGCTTTACTCCGTCACATATCACCTACTCAGAGGTGATCTCTGCCTAACATACAAAGCTATGTCAAACCCAGAGCTGTTGGACATGCTCCACTTGAAGCCCCAATCCCTCTGAGCTACACGCTCTAGGGACCTAAACCTTGTCACCACAATAAACGGAACATGCCGGAGGGATAGATTCCTGTCCCAGAGACTTCCCATACTCTGGAATGAACTACCTATCTATATCAAACAAAGCTTCTCATTAGTACTCTTCAAGAAAAGTCTTGATTGGATGGGAAATAGGAATTCACCCCGGGGATCACTTCTGTGGCTCTGCCCGACAGTGGCACAGGAAGATAATTTTCTTGGGTGGCTCGACAGTGGCACAGGAAGATAATTTTCTTGGGTGGCAAAAGCCAAGGTACCTTTTTGGCTGGGCTTGTATAGGCCCTAGGGCTGATAGCCTAGTACCTACCTATGAACCTGATATAGTTTCTTTGTGCCATCTACTGAGTCACTTTCTAGAAGGTAGAATGCCTCTGTCATGTTCTTTGCTATTGCAACTCTTTTCTTAGTCTCTTTGTTCTGCCTGGTCTGTCCTTTATGTCTCTCACTTTTTTTCCTTCACTCTTTCTTTCTTTTGATGACTTCATATACTTCTGCGTTCCACCTCCAGCTTTCCTTATGTACATTACCTGGTTTGGCCTTACAGCCTTACATCTGTTCTGTAGCCATCAGACACGATGTTGTGAGATGCTGCCATTCTTTTTCAACTCCACCTATTTTTTCTTCTTGAGCTGCTAGAGCTTTGAGTAATTATTTGAACTGTTGTGCGTTCTCCCCTCTCATCTTTCAGGTCTTCAGCCTGGTCACTGTTGACCTTAGAGCCTTCCCTGACCAATGCTGTTAGCTGATTGCGGCAACCAGTGGTTTATGCCGAGGTCTGACTGTGTCACTGGGGATGACTTTGCAGTTGGTGATTCTGTCCCAGTGCCCTTTCTTTACTAGGAGCAGTTGCATGTTTACCACTCTCTTGTATGTAATCATGTGACTGTCTCTCTTTGTATTAATTTGAGCTCATCTAAAGCTCTTGGATAGACTAGCAAATTCAATCCTGATCTCTGCTTGTTTGGAGTTTGCATGTTCTCCCCAAGTCTCTGTGGTGATCCTCCCACCTTTGAAAAATGTGAGTGTTTTCATCTCAAACTAACCCTATATATATATATATATATGTATATGTATATGTATATATATATATATATATATATATATATATATATATATATATATATATATATATATATATATATATATATATTTATAGATATATATACACACACACATACTAATCACTTTAGGCATCTACTGTGGTGAGCAGTATCCTCAAGACTTGACTGTGTGCGTTTGTTGGTCTAGCTCTTGATGTTTTAAAAGTATAGCTCTCTGTGATTTGGTCATATAGTCAAATGGGCATGGGTATTTGCTAGTGATAAGTGAGTTGAGTACCCAAATTACTCCAACCTATGCCATGGACCCATGCTGATGGTAGGAGAGGTGTATGTTCCTATATTGGCCAGTGTGTCCCCACCATAAAGATCAACAGCCCTTGGCCAATGAGATGGTTGTAGTCAAGACTCCACACTAATAATAATGCAGTATTCATAATCTCAGCCTAATCCCCATGGCAGGGTTGTGATAGGAAGGAAAAGAGTGCATTCGGACAGCAGTTACAGTAGCTACTGGATAAAGCAGGACAACGTGAATTGGTGTTGATAATGGATGACCTGAATGCACATATTGAGACAAACAGAACAGGGTATGAGGACTACCTGGGTCCACATGGGTGGGGTAACAGGAATAAAGGAGATGCCTTTCTAGACTTCTGTCTGGCAAATGGCTTGATGGTAGCCAACAAATGGTTCAGAAAAAGACTGTCACAAGCATACCTCTCAAGTGTACCTCATTACACAATGTACCTCATTTGGGATCTTAAAAAGTTTATGTTCCTCAAAGTTCCAATTTGAAAGGGTCTCACACATCCAGTGTTAGGAATGTTTTAACTGATATCCATGGTAAATAGAAATAAATCATATTAATTTGTGAAATGATCTTTTTATAAGTAAAACCAGCATATTTTAACCATCGTGTGACCTTCTGAGTTGAAGTTGTTAGTACGCTGTTGCTATGTGTTCCACATTTTTCCCATTTGTTCCACATTGTGAGGGGTAGTGTTTCCCATTTTCGAGATGGGAGGTTGAGAGCTATGGTCACAAGATCTCTGGTCAAGTTTAGTTGATCTCAGAGTGGTCAAGTTTAGTTGATCTCAAATTAAAGCAAAGAAGATAGTGGCCTTAAATGAGAGGGCTTTATCAAACCCAGTACACTACTGAGACATGCTAGTGAGCCCAGAAACATGGGACTGAATGGCCCACAGATTGGACTTTGTATATACCAGTTCCCTTTTTCTCCAAGGTATGGTGATCTTAAGAGTTGGTATATGCAAGTTTAGTGGGTGTGAGAGATTTGCCCCCCCACCCCTATGCAAAAAAGTTTTAAGGAGAAGAGCAATTTTTGAGATTCACTTTTCTCCAGGCTGTCAGTCTTTTTTTTTTTTTTACCGGCTTTATTTTATTGGGAGCCTCCTGCACGTCAGTTTACTAGCTCAGTAAAGGCTGATTCTGGTAAGGACCTTAACATCAGAACAACAGTGTGTAAAATAGTGCTGACTGGTTTCTGAAAAGACATTTTATCCATAAGCCCCATTGCCACCATTACTGTTTTTTACCAACATGGCCAGCATGGCCTGTCTTTCTTTTTGTAAGAAAGTCCTTAAAACTTGGTGCAGTCAAGCAAGTCAGTTTCCACCATATTGAAATGATACCCCCCACCACTTAAGCAGAGAACCATACATTGCCTTGGTGGCTGAGGCCAGTGAATTGTATGGAGAAGCCTGGGTGACACATGGTCCTTCTTTTCTCTAAATAACCATAGGTTATCACCAGATAACCATCTGAGTGATGTGCCAATGAAACTGCTGGTTTTTATTCCTGCCATCACAGTTTTACATGCTTATTAGCCAAGATCATAAATCTGCTTTCTGTTTTTATTTAATCTGTAAACATCCATTTACTATTCTTCCTTGGGAATTTAAATTAATTCTTATAGAATATACAAGTATCTTAGCTGAATGTGGATATTTGCAGCAAAGGAGAAGTAAGATAGAAGAATTTTGTCAAAGTTTTATCATAAAATCCACTCCCATGTAATAAGATTTTGAAGGCTTGTAGAACAGGTGTCTTCTTCTGAGACAGAGAACCTAGCTCCAATTTATTTACTTGTTATGCTCATCTCTCCACTCTTATTGTCCTTAAACACATTATGCTGTTATGTCCAACAATTTACATGCATTAATTCCTTGCTAGTGAAGAGCTTATAGGCACACCTTTCACTGCACTTGCAAAAGAAGTTAATGAAAACTACCTAAATATATAGTACCTCTCTTGGGAGGAAGGAATTTTAACTTCTTCCTTCTAAACATTTCTTCTACATACAGCACCAAATGTCCAGTAAATTAAATAATTTCCATGTAACTAATCATATTTTGGATCCCTCTCCATCATGGCCACTGGCCCAAGTGCACATTTGTTTATAGTTTCCATGTAACAATTCTTTCTGTCACTGTGTATGTATACACAGAGGCCTCAAAGCTCAAAAACCTAATCCCTTTGAACCTTTCCTTGACTTTACCACTCTCAAGAAGATACATTCAGTTTTGCTCTTTAGTGACAACATTACCAGTTTCATCAAATGATAATCTCAGTGAATTGATAGCTGTTTGGTAACTCTCATGGTTGCAGTTATTTTCAGCCTTGCAGCATGCAACCCCCTCCTACCACCACCATCACAACCAGACACACAATTGCTTCAATTTTAATCTACATGCCAACACTCTCATAGTCTTGCTTAAAAGAAATGACTACAGCAGAGGGCTGAGCAGACTCCCTGTCTGTAGCCCATGCTGTTAACAGAATCATGAGCAAAACAAACCTGAAAAGGGACACAAGTCCAAAATCAAAGACAGATTTTAAATATTGCTCTTATAAACCTAGAAAGCTACTAAAATAATAGGTTTTGCATTAGTATGCATTTTCTGAAGGATATGAAATCTGAAACTGAAATGTCTGTTAGTATTCAGTGACTTCAGCCCTAAATAATTTGCCTGTAAAACAAAAAGTCAGGAACAGAGCAAATATGAGGCAGAAAAGTCTGTGCAGTGTGTAAAATTCTGGAAAGTTGACAGGTATGCTAATGACTTAATCTCTTCTTTAAAATGAAGTTGCATACCTCGCTTTTACCATAATCAATTCTTTGAATATAATTCTGAGATTCACTAATTGATACAGAAATGAAGAATGGAATGTTTGCCCAGCCAACATTTGGATGGAAGTACGGGCTCTCATCTCACACAACTCCTTTGTCAGCTGAAAGAAGTGTCCATGCAAACCAGTCTTTCCTGCCCCATCTTTATTGCTCACGTTCCTAGTATCCCCAGCTGAATTAGTAGCAAGCTCAGAGCCTTCCACCTAGGCAGGTGTCTACATGATTCAGTAACCCTCATTCTGTTTTCATTGTGTGAAATATCTACTGACATTCCAGCATACTGCAGTAATTAGTGTGCCTACACATGACGATATATACTCCATGAGTCAGTGATAGCCACTTAGGTTCAAGATCAAGCAGTGTTACGCATCTGAATGCCACTTCATCTAGGGTATGTGGCATGTTGCAGTCAGGACTGTTACGGACTGAAGTGTTACACGGTAACGGAAGTAGATCTCTCTAGTTGTGTATCTGTTTTAGTCACACAGCTGAGACTGCTGACTGCCATGAAAACACTGCAGCTTAAATTGTTAAATGCATGCCCACACTCGATAACTATGTGGAACTTTTCTTTGGGGTGTAAATCACTTGAAGGAAACCATTGTGCAATTACTGTCTCTCAGTTGTCAAACATAGTAGGCCCCATCCCACCAATATGACAGTCACAGCAACATCACTTCTACCTTAAATGACTACACAAGGCTAAGTATATTACTGGTGTATTTAATGCTTCAGAATGAAACCATTTAGAGACTAATTAAATAAATGAAGAGTTTATAAACTTCATCTACTTAGTATCAAGTGCATGTTGTGCTTGTTCACTGGGCTGCCTCTTCACTGAAGGGTTAAGCAAACTAAACCGTCAGCTGCCTCAGTGTGTAGGTCCATACATGATATCTGTAAGAGAATTAAGACCTACGAGGGGGTGCTGAAAAGTTCTAAGCCTAACCAACTTTCTAAATTCTGAGTTTTATTTTGCGTCTGTAGCTGAAAAGGGGGTCATTTCACCTTGTAAAGTGCCAATTTGCATAATCATAACACTATGTTTTGACAGTTTCGGACTATTGATTGGACCACATTAACGCAAAGTGTGGAATTTAAGTTTGGAACTCCAAGCCGTGATGAAGTTCCTATTCCTGCAGAAGAAAACTTCAAAGGAAGTCCATGAATGTATGATGTAAACACTGAGTGACAAGTCCCCTTCTTATTCAACTGTGAAGAAGTGGTGTACAAACTTTCAGCATGGAGACTTCAAGACCGAAGATGCAGCAAAGTTTGGGAGGTCTTAAATGGTGTCAGCTCCTGAAATTGTTGACCCATGTCCATGACTTGACAGTCCTGAATTTGCAGATCAGCGAACATTGGTTAAAACAATTGCTGAGACACTGCAGATAGCCAGGGAATGTGTTGGGTTTATAATCCATGAGCAGCTGGGTATGCAGAATCTGTCATTCAAGTGGGTGCCCAAA
This sequence comes from Protopterus annectens, assembly GCF_019279795.1. Lineage (NCBI taxonomy): Eukaryota > Metazoa > Chordata > Ceratodontiformes > Protopteridae > Protopterus > Protopterus annectens. The sequence goes on from NC_056728.1 coordinate 394,655,504, forward strand.
TGTTTGAATGCTGATGAAAAAAGATGTTGAGTGGACACTTCCAAGTTGATTTTGCAATATTTTCATTTAGCTGGTGCCAACGTTTTGGAATGACTCATTACTGTTGTTGAAACATGGTTATGCCACTGTGATACTGATAGAAAACAGTCCATGCAATGGCAGCACTCTGGTTCACCAAGGACAAAGAAGTTTAAGACCCAGAAGTCAGCAGGAAAGGTCATGGCCACTGTGTTTTGAGATCAGGAAGGTGTTGTAATGACTTACTATCTTCCAAAGGACCAAACAGTACAGATTGCTACTGTAACCTGCTGTGCCAATTAAAGGAGGTATTGAAAGAAAAAAGGAGAGGGAAGCTGGGGAAAGAAGTTCTCTTTTTGCAAGACAATGCACCTGTTCACAAGGCTGGCAAAACAATAGACATTTTGATGAACTTGGGGTTTGAGTGCATAGACAATCCACTTTACTCACCAAATCTTGCTCCATCTGACTATTTCTTGTTTCCAAACATTAAAGCATTTTGAAAGGGGGGCAATTTTCAAGTGATTTGGAGGTGATTGCAGCAGTGGAGTGGTATTTCAGTGACCAGACTTCAGACTTTTTTACAGGGTTACAGAAAACTCAGACATGATGTGCCAAGTGTGTTGAACTTTGGGGAGAATATGTTGAATAACTTGTAAGTTTCATGGGTCTGTGTCATTCCCTTCTAGGTTGGGCTTAGAACTTTTCAGCACCCCCTTGAAGTGTGTTCTACTCAGCTTTATCCTGTCTTTGAGTACAATACAGATGAAAAATACTAATTTTCTTCTACATGTCCCCCAGTGGATGTTTCTTGTGGAGAAATGGTAAATTTAATCGAATGCTTTAACTCATGGTACAAAATAATCGTCACTGTTAGAGATGATGGAATCTAAACCAATAGCAACTTTTTTGTTGCAGACCATAAAAGATATCACAAGTGCTTTCCTACAGCGGAGTTCTCATCCAAAGACTCTTAGGAATCCATAAAGGCTTTAAAGTATGGGAAGAATTTAAGGATCTCTATTAAAAGCTAAGCTGTGTTTGCAAACAAGTCTTTAACTTCTTAACACACAGCATAATAGCTGCAGATTGGCAACCCTCCATGTGATATCATAGGTGTATACTAGACTAATGACCACAAGGGCCATTATAAGCCTAGCCATGCATCCTAAATCTCTTGACAAGTGTACCCTTGATACGTTTAAGCAGGGGCTACGGAGGTGGACTATTTACAAGCAGGGGCCTAGATGATGAACCATTTAAAGGCTGTCTGTGTCCATTAGAGACATAGGTGCCAAACCATGGATAAACTTCCTGTTCACTATCCAATTGTCCAAGATACAATTGAATTGGGTTTGGGAGGAACTCTGCATGTTCTTCGTGTTTCACTGTTGCAGTCATTACATTAGGGTAATCTGCTGGCAGGTTGCCCTCAGTTGGCCTGTTTAACAAAGTCTTGGGCCCTGCATCGGTTGCTGTCCCTTCTTCCATGACATCAGGTCGTCAGGGGTATAAAACATGCAGCCGACATCATCAACTCAGTCTTTCTTGCCGTGCAGTGCCAGAAGCAGTTCGCAAGTGCCAGTCGGCCGACTCCTGAAATTTTCGTTTTCGAGTTTCAAAACCAAAGTCTTCAACTTAAAGCGAAGTACCCCATTGGGGAAACTTTTTCTTGCTTCTTACCGATGTCAGTAAAAGTTAATAATTGCATTACCTGTGGAAAGCAAATACCTCATAAAGAGTTTCATCTGTACTGTATTCCTTGCCTAGGCCCTGACCACGACGTACCTTGCTGTCGGTTTTGTGCTTTATTTAATCAGCGCATTATCTGTCATCGGTACATTTTTTACTCTAAATATTTTGGTTTTCTGTTTAATTATCCAGAATTGATGTCGGCTAGCCATCCGACTACCAGAATTTCGAAAAAACGCAAAGATAAAGACAGAGACAGGCTGTTTAGGTCCAAAACCGACAACCACGCTTCTCCTAAGCCAGTTGCCAGTTTGCCGGTAGTCTGGAGCTTTCACAGCCCCTGATACCCACTACTTCTGACTCACAGGCCTTTACTGAGACCCATTTGGAGTACGGTATGCTGCGAGATACTTCAACTATAGAACCCACGGATGTCTCTACCTTGGATGGGTCTGGAGCCGCTACCACCCAGGCCACATGTTCAGGCTTCTATGCCTAAAAAAACAAATGATCAAAATGGCTGAAGACCTAATTACTCTAATCAGGGGTAGTCAACCCCCCAATTCAAAGAGGCCTAGGCCTGAGCTTGACTACGAATCTTCTGATCAGGATTCTGTTTCTTTTGACTCTTCTAATGACCTGGATTTGTCCATACCTACTTATGAGGATTCTGATGCAGAGGATTTCATTCCCTCTGCTCCCCCCCCCCCCTGAGGATTTCTCTTTTGGTGAAACTTTACATACTTTAAGGGAGCATTTCCACTGGGAAAGTAAAGAATTCTCTGATTCAAAAAAGAGGGTTAGGGATTTTCTTCTTTTACCTTAGCACAGGCCTTTGGCTATACCTCCTGTACTAGACTGTTGATGTGTTTTCGGAATCCAGTATGGCCCCTGATTCCCCGCCTCCAACTCCTTGTAAACCTGACAGATACTATAGGGTTCCAGAGTCCCACAAGTTCCTTTTCAAAAATCCTGTTTCAGATCCTGAATCCATTTGTCAAGGGCCTAAGGGCATTAAGGCTTCTACTGCTAAAAATCCTACCCATTCTGATAGAGACGCCAGGGCGCTGGATAGATGGGGTGAAAAGGTTTATACTTCTGCAACCTTGGCTGTCAGGGCTTTAAACTGCCAGTTTCATATGTTAAAATATTAACAGCATATTATTGGACTGCTTAAACAGAAAATGATGTTGATTTGTGTGGAAAATAAAGATTTACAAGATTTACTGCATTCTGCTGAACAAGTTGGAAAACATACTTTGCAATGTGGTTTTGATTCTTTAGAGGCCTCTTGCAGGGCTGCTGTTACTGGGTCTGTGCTTAGAAGGCATGCTTGGCTTAAGGAGCAATCTCTGCCTGATCATGTTAAAGCAAAATTGTTGGATGCTCCTTTAAATCAGGACTGCCTGTTTGGCAATAAGGCTGAAGAAGTTTTAAAAAAGATGGAAGATTAAAGCTAAATCTATGCAAACTGTAAAAGATTTCTTACAAGTGCAACCTCTAAGATTTAGTAGGCACTGGCCTACCAAGTATTGGTCCTTTCCAGCTCCTTCCAGATCCTCTCAAGCCAAATCCAGACACACCAAAAGCACCAGGTTTCAGTCCCAGGGGACTCTCAGACCTAAGCAATGGGGGGCCTCCACTTCCAAAGCTGGAAATAACAAGATGCGACACCCCCTATGGTAAACAGTCTCAATGACTTTCCTTTAAAATTACCAAGCACTTGCCTTTTAGCCGCGTCTTTGGGGGGAAAGAGTGCTTTTCATGCAAAAAACAGGGAACTCATAACCCAGGACAAATGGGTTTTAAATGTAGTGTCCCAGGGATACAGATTTCATTTCCACATGTTGCCAACACCAAATGGGTGGCCAGATCTGCCCCCAAATCAGTGGGCAGAGGCTCAAAAACAAGGACTTTCCCTCTTAAACATGGGGGCTATTCAAACAGTACGAGAAGAGGAAAATGGACACCGTTTCTATTCCAGGCTTTTAATGGTACCCAGAAAAGACAAATCATGGCATCCAAGTCTGGACCTGTCTACTCTAAACACCTTTCTGGACATTCCAAAATTCAAGATGCTGACTCTTCACCAGTTACTTCCTATGCTAGGCAAAGATGCCTGGTTGGCAACTCTAGATTTAAAAGAAGCTTACCTGCATATCCCAATCAGGGAATCTTGCAGAAGATACCTATGCTTCAAAGCAGGCTACTTGCATTATCAGTTCTCTGCACTGGCCTTTGGCTTGTCTACTGCACCCAGGGTATTCACAAAGTACCTGGCTCCAATAATTGCATTTTGCAAGCAAAGAAATATTCATATATATCCATACCTGGACATTTGTCTAATTCAGGCAGAAAACCAGTCCATACTTCTAAATCTGGCATTTGTAAAAAGGGTTCTAACTTGTCTAGGGTATACCATAAACAAAAAGAAATCGCAACTGGTACCCTCTCAACAGATTACATTCCTGGGTGCAAGCTTGAGTACAACTGCCCAGATGGCTTTCCTCATGCCAGAAAAAGAAATCCATTTGGTAACTTACTTCAAACAAATGGCCACAAAAGCCCTGCCATCTGCAAGACAAATACTGCAAGCCTTTGAGTTCATGGCCTCCTGCATTCTTCTAATTTCATATGCAAGACTGCATATGAGGAAACTTCAGTGGTTCTTAAAAAGTCTATGGAGTCAACATTGTCACAGCCTGGAAACAATGATTCCTATCCTACTTTCCCTACGCCTGGAGTTCCTAGGGTGGGCAGAGGCCTGCCACCAAAACAAGGGACTGCCATTCACGCTACCCCCTGCCACCCAAACGCTAACTACAGACGCATCAGAGTATGCATGGGGGGGGGCTCACCTGGCAGGGAGGTGCATTTAGGGCAAATGGAACCCAAATCAAATGCACCTACATATCAATCAAAAAGAAATGTTAGCTGTACAGAATGCTCAGACAGCCTTCAAGGACTACATTCTTCCAGGACAACTAATGGTAAAGATGGACAACACTACGGTTATGTGGTACATAAACAAGCAGGGGGGTACATATGGAGTACATATTCCTACCCCCTCTGCAGACTAGCCATGGCATTGTGGAACACTGCCTTGAGCTACCAAGTGCACCTACAAGCTCAATTCCTGCCAGGAAAATTAAATACACTGGCAGATGGACTAAGCAGAAACCTCATGAACCCACATGAGTGGAGATTGGAACCAAGGATTTTCAACATGTTGACAAGCAAATGGAGGAGCCCAGACATAGATCTATTTGCCTCTCCCAGAACTACCAGTTGGACAAATTTTGCACAAGAACTCCCCGCAAAAAAGCCTGGAAAGTGGATGCTCTGTCCTTCAGCTGGAAAAACCTATCAGTCTACGCCTTTTCCCCTCTGCCTCTACTCTGCAAAGTTCTGTTAAGTCAAACAGGACAAACCAATAATGATCTTGATTGCTCCAGACTGGCCACGCCAGCACTGGTATCCACTCCTGTGCAGTGTCACAAATATCTCCATGGCACCTACCTCAGACACCTTCCTTACTGTCTCAGCAGGATAACCAGATTCTGCACCCTCAGCTCCCAACATTTAACCTTGCAGCTTGGCTAATCACTTAAATTCACCCTTAGCATCCCTCAGCAAACCTGTGATGGATGGAGGTGAGAAGACCTAGTACTAGAAAATCTTATGCTGACAAATGGAAAAGATTCTGTGCTTGGAATCATTCTCAAGGAATGAGCACAGCAGTGCACAATTTACCTCAGATTTTACAATACTTGACTGAGATGCTTCATAAGGGCCGGTCTTTTTCCTCCATTAAAATCCACGCCTTAGCCATTTCAGCTCATTATAACACAGAACCTCCCCTCTACTCTCATCCTCTGCCCAAGCAGTACCTCAGAGGGGCCAAAAACTTGAGACCACCCAGGAGAGCTCCAACCTGCCTGGGACCTTAACTTTTTGTATTGGAGAAACTCACTCTACCTCCTTTCAAGCCAGCAGCTACTACAGACTTAAAATTTCTTTCTTGGAAAACAGCCTTTCTTCTAGCAATTACTTCAGCTAGAAGGATATCTGGGTTACAGGCCCTTAGGGCAGTGGAGCCTTTCATCATCTTTCATGTGGACAGGGTGTCACTCGGGACCAATCCAACCTTCATGCCCAAGGTGGTATCCAGTATGGCTCTTAATCAGTCCATTCATTTGCCAACTTTCTTTCCCAATCCACAGAACAAAGGGGAACGGATTCTGCATTCATTGGATGTGCACAGACAACTTAGATTCTACTTGGACAGGACTAAAACTCGAAGAAAATCTGAGCAGCTGCTGATAGCATTTGCTGCAGGGGCAGAGGGAAATGCTATTTCAAAACAATTTCTAAATGGGTAAGCCATTGCATTCTTTTCTGCTATAAGCACCATGGAAAACTTATCACCCAGGGGATCAGATCTCATTCCACCAGGGCTGCATCTACTTCTGCAGCTTTTCTCAGAGGTGTTCCTGCCAGGGATATTTTAGAAGCTGCTACCTGGACTTCAGTTCATACTTTCACCAAGCATTATCTTTTACCAATTTTCTCTAAATCCAGAGCTGGCTTTGCCACTGCTGTCTTGCATGGCCTTATAGCTGGTCCTAATGCTGTATAACTCCATCCTCCCAACCATAGCTTTCAGAATCTACCCAAATGTAATGACTGCAACAGTGAAACATGAAAAATATAGTACAGTTGTGTACACTTACCATAAATGTTGATGTTAGTGTATTCACTGTTGCAGTCCTGGTTACCTTCCCTCCAGCCCCCTGTCTTTCTCTGACTATACCTCTACTTTCTGTTACTATGCTTAAAAGCCTTTTTGGTGTTTGCTTTTGGTTGGAGGTATATTTTTGTGTTTTAAAATTTTATTTAGCTCCCCATTCGGGGGTACACCTGACATCTGGGGCAAGAAAAACTGAGGTAATGACGTCTGCTGCATGTTTTATACCCCTGACGACCTGATGTCATGGGAGAAGGGACAGCAACCAACACCGGACCCAAGACTTTGTTAATCTGGCCGACTGAGGGCAACCTGCCAGCAGATTACCCTAATGTAATGACTGCAACAGTGAATACACTCGAACATGTACATTTATGGTAATTGTACACAACTGTACTTTCCCTAGATAGCTTGTTCCAGAGGAGGAGGAGTCCCTGGGATACATGTGTGTCTCTCCATCATATCCTACTTATACAGGCAAGGTTCAAGTCTTTATTATAGGCAAATGTGACAAACAAAATGAAGCTTCCCATAGTGCAGTAAAATTGGCAAACTTGCAATAACAACAGATAATGAGTCAAATGTTGCCTGTGTGAGGACTGTGTCCTGTGGTACGTTTAGTAGGAGGCAGTCACAACTTGGAATCCTGCATTCACCAGAAGACAAACTTTTAAATGGCCCTTAGACAATATCTTTTGTCTGCGCCTTCATATCAAGAAGTCTTCAAGAGGTTAGAAGGAAAAAAAAACTGAAGCAACTTTTCCACTCTCCTGTTCCAAAGTGCAGCGTAAATTACTCACCCATACAGTGGCCATTTTACAGCAAACTGTCATGCTGAGAACAGTTTAAACACAAACTGTTTGAAAAGGTCAGTGAAGAGATAGCAAGTTCTATGAAAGGCAGAAATAAGAGAAATACCTTCTCCAGAAACTGCCTCCCAGTTCTGACTATCCAGATATCTCTCCCTCCCAAAATGCATTAGAGAAGAAATAGGTTTTCTGAATGACAGACCAGTGATTCAAAATGATCACAGACCTCTATATAGTTTTAGTTGTTACTTTAACATTACACTGAGTTCCTCCATAGGCCCTTTACAGACGGACACTGGGCCACAGGGTAAGGAAATTACAGCATCTTAATATACGGACAGCTTAATGCAGCAAATCAACCAACATGTTTTTAGGAGAGTCATTGCGGGCAAAGGAAGAACATATAAACTCTACACAGATAGTGACCACATGTCTGTACTGAAACCTAAACTCGAGTTGTATGGCAAAGATGTTTTTACTGCACTTTCATGATTATGTTTGGAATAAGGAGGTTATTGCTTCCAAATGCAGGATCAGATTCACAGATTTTCCTTTTGTTGGGATGAGTCCTCTTCCCCAGATCATTTTTCTTGTGCTAGCCCTGCTACTGAAGCAGCTTCCTTATTCCACTGCCAATGAAAAAAAAAATTCCCCTCTGAAAGAGAAAGGGTAAAGTTCCATTCCAGACACTTCTTGGTCAACCGTTATGATGGATCTTGGAAAACTGTACTGTTTCTCTCCAGTTTAAATACGTTCCCTATCATACTGAACTTCAAAACATTACCTCTGTGATTGCTGCTTCCTGTGTTATTGCCATAGTCATAGTTTCATAGTTTAGTACTAGGCTATCTGCCCTGGGGCATTTGTAAGCCTAGCCATAGTGATGTGGCTTTTGCCACCCCATGAAATGGTACAAAAATGTACAGAATAAATTTAGAATACTGTGCCTCTGTCTAGTAGTGACACAATGAAGGTCCCCTTATATAATAGAATTAGTTTACTGTGCCCCTGTCTAGCAGTGACACAGATGTGACCCCTGGGGGTAAACTTACGCTCTCCCATCCACTCATCAAGATTTCTCTCGAAGAGAGTCAGTGAGGGGCTCTGCCTAATATGAACTGGGATCTTGTTCCAAAGCATGGGAAGCCTCTGGGTTATGAATCTATCCCTCCAGCATGTCCTATTCATACTTGTGCCAAGGTTTAAGTCTTTAGCTCTGGTGGTCCTGATGGATTTGGATTTTTTGAGGTGGAGCATGTCCATCAGATCCTGATTGGACATGGCCTTGTACGTCTGGCAGAGATCACCTCTGAGCAGGCGGTATGCTACTGAATAGAGCTGAAGTTTCTTTAGTCTGGCAGAATAAGACATATGTTGGAGACCCTTGATCCTCTTGGTGAGGTACTTTTGTGGTCTCTCCAGCTGTTGCAAATGCCGGGTGAGGTACATACCAAATGGGGCATTGTACTCAATCATGGGTCTGATGAGGGAGGAGTATAGGGGTACAATGACATCCTTGGATCTGGATGTGAATCCCTTCATGATGAGGTGTGCAAGGTAGAATGTTTTTCTAACCACTTTGGCAACGTGGGTGTCAAATGAGAGGTCGCTGTCGACTTGGGTCCCTAGGTCTCTGATTACTTTTTCCTTACTCAGTGGGTTGCTGTCTATGTGATAATTTGTGGGTACTTTGTTTTTCCCAAAGGGGATGACTATACATGTTTTGGCATTTAGTTTAAGGCCGTGACTCCGGCACCAGTTGTCTGTTTCTGTGAGGCCTTTTTGTAGGATGTATGTGTCCGCTGGTGTATCGACTATGGCGCCTAGTTTGCAGTCATCTGCGAACTTTGTCAGCCACAACCCTCCCATGTTTGCTTTAACATCTGAGAAATAAATGCCGAACAAGAGGGGTCCCAGGACAGATCCCTGTGGGACATCACTTGTGACTGGCTTTGAGTCTGACATTGCTCCAGCGATTTTAACTTTATGGGTTCTGTCCTTTAGCCAGTTTGCAACCCATCTAGTGACATAAGGGTTTACATTTAAACTGTTGAACTTATCTATGATGCCTGAGTGGGGTATTGTGTCTAAGGCCTTAGCCAAGTCCAGGTAGGCTGTATGGACTGCTTTGCCCTCATCAATGGCTCTAGTGACTGTTTTGAAAAAGTCAACCAGGTTCAAAAGGCAGGATCTGCCCTTTACAAAGCCGAACTGGGTGGGGTCAAGTGTCTGTAGGTCCCCTATGTCTCTGTTTATGAGTTCCATAATGATTCTTTCCATAGCTTTGCAGACCAGGCTGGTTAAGCTTATGGGGGTAGTTCCCAGGGTCTGTAGAGGCACCCCTTTGTGGAGTGGGACCACTGTTGCTGTACGCCAGTGTTCAGGTACATATCCTGTAGTAAGGCTAAGGTTAAATAGCATTTTTATGTGCGGGTTTAGCTCCTCTTGGAGTTCACGTAGCACGCTGATGCTGTATTTTTAGCTTTGTTGAGGGCGGTTCTCACTTGGACATCTGAGATGACAGGGAGATTACATTCAGCTGGGATAAGTATTTCTTCTTTTGGGGGTGAGGGAGGGGAGAAATTTGCACTAAACCTGTCAGCCGGAATGTTGGCAATATCTGTGAGTTCAGTGTATATTTTGTTGTTGTGAACTAACTCTGAGCATATCTGAGGGTTTCCTCCCAGGTTTCTAACATAGCTGAAGAAGGCTTTGTGGTTATCTTTAGTGTCCTTAGCGATTTTTCTCTCAAAGTTGGCCTTGGATGTTTTTATGAGAGAACGTAGTTTTCTGCTAATGTTGATCAGAGATGTCTTCCCTTTATGGGATTTTGCTCTGACGTGCAGTAGCTTCCTTCTTTTGTTATACAATTTGTTAATAGCTGAGGTCCACCAGACAGGACGCTTGCCTTTGGTGGAGAGGGACTTGGATTTATTTGGGATTGCATGATCCATGCATCCTTAGAGATGTCCATAGAAAGCATTTGTGAAGGATTTGGCATTGTGGGATGTGGTATCCACTGGCCCAGTGGGCTTAAAGGATACCATCTCAGTCTTAAGAAGAGTGAAGTCTGCTTTTGAGAAGTTTTTCACTGTGGTCTTTTGTGCTGGGGGTGGAGGTGGGATATGTACATCCAGGGTGATTAGTTTGTGGTCAAATCTCACTAGTGAGGGGTATACCTCCAGTGTGGAGCATTTTGTCCCCATGTTTGTGATGATCGGGTCTAGTATATTATCTCCCCTAGTGGGAGAGGTGACTAGTTGTTCTAGTGCATTTGAATTTATGAATTCCAGAAACCTTTGGGCTAGGGTGTTAGGGCTAGAATAATGTACCCAATCTATGTTTGGGTAGTTGAAGTCTCCCAGTATGATGGTATTTTGTGATACATTCATATCCTCCAATGTCACATGCTACCAGTTGTATAGCAGTTTTGCCTATGGTTAGTTGCACCTGTATGGTCTCTGATGCTTCATGTGTTGCTACTAACCTGGAGGTGTGGGTGTCCTTGATGAATATGGACACTCACATTACATGTGAAGGATGCTTGCTTCTGCTTCGCTATCTGCAAAAAGGAAAAAAATGTACCTCAGGTTCCTTCTTGGGGCTAGTCACTGTCCTACTATCTTCACTAATCCTAGATATTCACCAAATGCTTATGTCTGATTTTTATCCATCTCAAGCTGAAAAGTATCTGTCTGATTTGTTCTTATCTGAATAATAATCTGATTTAATCTCTCTCCTTAGACCGGAGCTCAAATGGCAAATAATGATACATTGCCTTATGCCTGTCCTGTCTAGACAACCCTATGAATTATAAAAAAAATTCAGTCTTATTCCAGCTCTCAAAAAAAAAAAAACTCTATAAAGATACACCTGGATGCATAGGAATTCCTGCTGCCATCCTCAAGAAAAGACATTTCTCCTTTACTTCTATCTGAAAGAAATGGGTAGGATCTGAATGATGGCAAAAGACATTGTGAAAGAGCTTGGGTGCATGTCAGAACTCTGTAATCCCCTTCATCAAGCTCCTTGAAAGGAAAAATCTAATGGACTCGAGGAATTCATCTTCATCCAATGCAAAAAGGTGCCCCATATTCTGCATCCATCCAAAGGGAATTAAGATGGTAAATTGACCAGATAGTAGTCAGTCCAGAGATGAGATTTATAACCACTGCAAGGATGCCAAACCCTGATCTAGGATGCATCAGACTTTGCCTGTAGAGTCTACACAGGAACCATTGAGGCCCAAGAGAAATGGAATTACAAGGACAGAAACAAAGTAGAAGTGTGAAAGAAATGCTGCCCTTGATATATGCACTTCACATTGTCAACACAACCTGGAAGGTAGCATTTATAACCAAGAAATCTATTGAACTAAAACATGATGCTTGTAAACTTAAATTAAGGAGATATAATGTCATGTCCTCAGTATACTAAAGTCCACCTCAGAGGAGACATTCGCCCAAATCCTGGCCACACCTATAACAATGAACATCAAAACAATTCCCTTCTACACACTACTGTAACCCCACAACAGTCAGTCTCCAAACCCAGTAATCTAACTTTTGTTGCCATAAATGTTAGAAGAATAAGAAGTAAAACTTCTGAACTGTATGCCTGGATTGCCCAACATAAGCCTAATATTCTCACTGTAACCGAAACTTGGCTTAAACCCAGCATAAACAGCTCCAAAATGGCACCTCCCAGCTATAATATCATCCATAATGACCACATAGAGGAAGGGTGGTGGTATTGCTTTATATTTGCCAATAACTACCACATTTACCATTAAACAAATCAACACCAAAATTCAATCCAGCAAAGCTTCTTATTACTTTCCTAAAAATAAACAGTTATAAACAAATATTAATTACTTTCCTTTACATTTCTCCTGGTAAGAATACAGCTATACTGGAAGATATCCTACATTGTATATCCATAACAATTCCCCAAGATAAAATACTACTAGGTGATGTGTCTGTCAACTGGTTGGACATAAACTCAAACCCCACTACATCTAGGATGAACTTGTATAGTTTCACACAACTAATTAATAGCCCCACAAATTATAGCAAGATAACAAATTCTGTATTAGAGTGGTTCCTCATATCAGACCCTAGCAAATACAATACCACAGGTATAATATCTGACTCTCTCAGTGATGATCTCCAAATCTATACAACCATACATCTCGCGTGACAACTTGTTTGTAAAATAACATGCAACATGCAACCTTTCCAAGTTTAACCCAGAAATATTTTTATTACTACCCTATCGTCTATTAACTGGAACTTCTTAATAATCCTTCCCTTAGATGATGCTGGAAATTAATTCAATTCTTTATAAATAGGTCAGGCTCACAATCCCACATTCCCTCTCTGTGGAAAGTCACATCATCCCTCTGTGCAAAGAAGGAAATTCAACAGACGTTACTAACTTTAGACAAATGCCAATCTTGTGCGCCCTCTCCAAAATATTTGAAAAAATGTATTCAAAAACAACTGCTAAACTACCTCCTGCAAAAAGAACTCCCATCCCCCACACCACATGACTTCTGTCCTTCCTACTGTGCTAACACTGCACTTTTAACCTGTGTAGATACTGTCAATAAAGCTAGAGATGATGACAAACTAGTCCCCTCCTTATTTCTAGACTTGTTTAAAGCTGTGACATAGTATATCACTGCAAACTTTTACTTCAAAGGTCGCTAGGTTTCTCTCAGCCAACCATTCTATGGTTCAAAAGCTATCTATCCAGTAGGTATCAGTCAGTAAAATGGCACTCCACCTTCTTACCACCACTTCCCAGTTACCACCAGTGTACTACAAGGCTCCATCCTTGGTCCCCTCCTCCTTAACATTCTCATCAACACTTTCCACACAACAGACCTCTCTAATACGGAACGGATGCTCCACACTCATTTGCACATCTGACAATATGGCACACCTCCAGAAAATTACTCTGGATGCTTTAACAGCCACTTAAGCATAGCTTTGCAACTCACAACCCATGTTTACCCCCCCAAAAAAAACACTACTTTTTTTCTCCAAATCTGTCTCTCATGTAAAAACAAAATGTAAAGTCCTCTGTCTTAATAATGCAACAATTGAAGTTACTTCTCATAACAAATTTTTAGAGATGATAGTGGATGATAATCTTAAATTTGCCCTGCATATACAAAGTTGCATAAAAAAATCATCAAAAACTAAGGATGCTTTACAGAGCCAAAAACCTTCTCACCAATGCAACTAAAACTGTACTTCTCACTACATTTCTCCTCCATACACTTCTTTATGCAAATCCCATCTTTACTAACCTCCTAAGCATCACAAAAATCAAAACTTGAACAATGCTATAAGAAATTTGCTAAATTTGCAGCAAACTCCCCTTTCAGAACCCACCAATGTATAGCAGCAAAAAGCCTAAATTGGTTAGAACTACCCTATCAGCTAACATATACACAACTTCTTACCACCTATAACATTATCCAGCATCCACCTGCTTCTCCAGCACTAAATACCATTCAACACTTTGTTCCCAGTTAATCATTATGATCCACTGACCATCACCTCCTGTCTGTCCATCAAATGTGCTGGACATTGCCTATAATCATGCCATGTTTCTAAGACCTAGAACGCCTTGCCTGCATCCATCAGGTCAATGCCTTCCCTGTCAGCCTTCAAAACCATTCTGAAAGACTTCCCAGACAGAATCTATCTTTGTTCTTGCTCAACACCAAGATAAACTGTATCCCTAAATGTGAATGAGTACCTGTTTATACCTTACATCTCCTTACTCTCCCTTCTTCACTCACTTCCTTACTTCTATCAGTTCTCTCCCCTGGCTTTCTCTCTAAATATACTATAAGCCGGCTTTTCTCTCACTTCGTATTACAATTCCTGTTTATATTGTACAAATTTATCTTTAATTTCTCTATAAACCGACAAAAATTTCTCTGAATATTAAAGCATTGTCATATAAGTTGTATCTGTTCTTAACTGATATTTTCATAATTATGTCCAATTTGGTATAATTATTAAATATATTTAAACTGTAGATTTTTTTATATTTTTGAAAACTAAAAATTGTTCTTAAAATGACATTTACAGTTGTCAAATGTCAATAAATAAGTATGGGGTAATAAAAGCTTGTTATAGCATACATTACTGTTATTAAATAACATTAATAATAAGGTATGGTTAGTGAATGTTTTATGTACTTTTTTGTAATCTTTTCTGCCCTGTGTGATGCTCATGGACTGGCCCAATAATCAAGAAGCCTCAATCCTCACCACTAACACCAATGAGGGATGTGCACATTGGGAGGGCAATAGGTACACACACACTTAAGAGCAAACAGAAGTCACAGTCAGTCTGTCTCTCTCTGTCTCTCTCTGTCTCTCTCTGTCTCTCTCTCTCCGGATCCCCAGTAAGACTCCACACTGGCACAGCTATAGGGTTAATATCTCAGCCAAGTGGTCAAGCCAAAATCTCCAGCACACTCTGTCCAACCAGTGCTTTGTGTCCCTGCCCAAGTAGTTGACACACACACACACACACACACACACACACACACACACACACACACACACACACACACTTTGAGATTTGATTTATATACAAACACGCAGACACTCCTGGAGAAGACTGGCACAGGTTCTCTAGCTATGCCCCCTTCTGCCCAGACTATGTAGTAGTACCACCTACCACCAACCACCCTTATCAGCTACTATAAAGGCCCTTACCAAAGGGTGTCCATTTCTACTGTGCAGTGTTACTATTATCCAAATGGTAAGTGTGTTCAAGGTTAAGGCTATTTAGGAGTGGCCTGTACTGTGTCACCAAATACATACAAGTATCCTAAGAGCTTAAATATCGCTATACAAAGTGGTCACAATTAAAAGGTTTAAATATATTTGATAAATAATAAAAGCACAAGACAATACTCAACTCGACACAGTGACAATAGAGTACAGAATCACAGGAAATACTTTAAAACAACATACAGAATAGTCTCACATAAATACAGAAAACATCTACACTAATCTTGCTATATTCCTCTCTCGAAGAGAAAATGTGTTCTAAATAACTTGCATACAGAGTAAGGCAAAGCACTGGTGAGATGTTTACAGGTCCAGAATAAGATACAAAATGCACTGACTTTTCTCTGAGATCGTTCTTAAGTTAATATACATTACTGCTGAATCCTCTCAGATTACATCATTCTTTTCACCTCTGTCTAAGTTTCCCTAGTCTAGCAGGAACTTAATATCTCTCAGAAGTTGACAGTTCTCTTAGAAGCTTGCCTGAAACTGAAAGTTGTAAAACAATTGCCTTGGAAACCTGTAATTAAGAAGACCCTAGCCTAGACATCCTCTGTCTTGGCTGAAATAAACTAACTTTGTAACGCATCGTAAAACTCTTTATTTATCAACTTATTTTCTTAAGAGTTTTGCAAGTTGTCTGTTTATCCCAATTTCTACTATGAAACCTTACATTTGCATTTACATATCGTTTATACACATTTCTGCTCCAGTACAGAACATACAGTTTTCTTTCCTTTTTAAGACAAGGATACAAATCATATTACTATTCATAAATGACAGAATTATTTACAAAATTCTATCTAGCTGGGCTGACAGTGTCACATTTCTGTGTAAATCATGTTAATATTTTCAAGTGATATATAATTTACAAAGTTCCAGCTAGCTGGGCTGGCAGCATCTTGGTTTATCACACCCTGTACAGACAAATAGTATAGGTTTAAGTTAACTTTACCCCGATGAGGTAATGTGCACCCAATGAGCAGTAGTAAAAGGTTAAAAAGCGCAGCAAGCTAAAAAAAAATGTTTCTAGTAGTCTGTCTGTGTAGCTAGATATCTCCCAACATGTAAAGATGTATAATTAATATGTAAAGGTCAATTGTCTGACTGTAAACTAACTGTATGTTCACTTCTAGCAAATTAAAATACTAAAAAGATTTTTTTTATTAGCTAAGAGAGAATACATTCTGTAACAAAACTGGTAAGATAAGTGCCTTAGTTTCTCACTATTCCCCATTCAAGGATTGGCAATGGTAGGTTACCTATTGATGTGTCACTCTGCAATGTGAAACTATAAATATTTTTTCATAGCTGACCAAACAAAGCATTTGGCATATGTTTTAATAGCACTGGCCTTTGTGATGAGGTACAAAATATGGTAGAGAAGGGATTAAAATAATGTATGGGTTTACAAAAATGGAAGAGCAAAGACGATACCAGTTTTCTGTTAAAATGTGAAGTCTTTGTCTTTGTTGGTACTATGATTTGTTCCCCAGGTTATGGTGTGGTTCTTTCCAAAGATGGCCTTTACCCTTAATACTGGGAATGCAAAGTCGTCTGTGCTTAGGATGGGACTATTGACATTGGCATTCTGTTGAGACAAAAAATTGCAATAAGAAGTACCTACACAATGCCTTGTTATGAAAGGTAAGTTTAAAGCTGGGTTAAATTTTCAGCAACATAGTCTGTTCCATCTCCAGAAACTCTTGTTGCTATATAGTTACAAGTTTGACCACTGCTGAGTAGTCTAAACAATAACACATTCAAAGTTAGTATTCATTTTCTAGAAGAACAATTTTTAAGCATAGAAATAGATTTTAGGAGGAGTAATACTGAATAATACTTGCTCTGTCTGTGGTTATTTGTCATATGTATTTAAACCAACATGTAGTCTGTTATTCTACAATAGCACTCATCTGTCAGTATTAGTTGCGCAATAAAAATATTGCAACTGTTTTGAGCATTAATTTTAACTGACTTCTCAGTTGAAAATGTGCATGCTAAATAAGTGTGTGTGTGTGTGTGTTTTAGGATGCGGGTCATCTGAACAGCTCACTGTCCAGGGAGACATTTTTGTTAAGTGGGAGTAAACCCTCAAACCCC
Source organism: Protopterus annectens (assembly GCF_019279795.1). NCBI lineage: Eukaryota > Metazoa > Chordata > Ceratodontiformes > Protopteridae > Protopterus > Protopterus annectens. Next base: position 394,672,695 of record NC_056728.1, read on the forward strand.
CATACAGGGGAACTTGCCCCTACATCCTGAAAATAATTTAATATGAGGTCATTCCTGCCTGCTAAAAAATACTAAAGTTTCTGACTGAACCTTGTTCAATTAAATGGGGTCTTTGGATCATGGCTTACTGAAGGACTAATCTTTCAAGTAAAATTTACACAATTTTTTTAACCATTTCAGACTTAGCATAGCTGCAAAGAAAAGTTTAAAACAAACAGTATTCTACAATGCCATTTTTTCTAATGTCATGTATGTTTGCTCTTTTGCAGCATTGTGCAGCAACTGTGAAAGAATGTCCAAACTTCAATGCTAACGAAGCCGCTGCTGCACTGGAAAAGGCTATGAAAGCAAAAGGTAGGCAGTCTGTCCTAATACACAATCCAGGCACAAGGTCATAGTTAAAGAGCACGTAAAATCCAATGTGCCCTGGTTCTGTTTACTCCTCACTCAGTCACTTTAGTGTTGGATTTGAAGTACTCTTAAGATATTTTCTCCTGCTTAGCAAGGGTGATTTTTAATTTTGTTTGGACATAACAGATAAATCGTTGCTTACTTCATCATGTACTGTTTGAGATAAGCTACTGATTAACCATAAAAGTAAAATATCACATGACAAACTACTGGTGACTAGCTCGCAATCGTCCCCCATTGTGATGTAATACAATTTTGACACACATCCTTCCCATGCCTGTTCAAGTTTCACGAGTTATTCCACTTTCCTCTTGCATCCCAAAGAAGCACTTGTAGGACAGTTGGCAGTCCTCCATATTGTCCTTGGATGTTAAATGCTCTGTTTAAATGAGTGGTATACTTTATCTGTGTATGTAAGTGGTATACTGTTCTGTCTGTGTGTAAATCTGTGGTATCTAGGAATTGTCTGAACCTTTAACATACCTCTACCTCTTACCCTACCATTAGCCCTAATTAGGTGAAGAAATCCCTGACAAGTCAAGCTCCATGTATCCTTGACAACATGACTTGTTTAATAATTAGAACTGCATGGTTGAACCTGTTAATACTTTAACTGCTTTTTAAAGAAGGAGCTATTTCCATAAGACTTGAAACAGTCAACAGTGGTACATGTTTAGAAGGGTGACAATATGAATTGTATTAATAATTAGTCATTTCCATTTAATTTCCCTGTGGAGAAAATATTGTTTACTCAGCTACAGTAAAAAAATATATATGTCTACTGAATGTTGGACGACCCAAAGTATGATATATTAAGTGATATTATAGGATGCCCTTCAAGGATGCATCTGCAGTCATAACATATGGGTTGTCCTGCCTCAGGCAGCCCTTTGGTCAGCCGGATTCCAAAGTCTGGGTCTGGCCTCGGCTGATGTCGCACTTCACCCGACGTCATTGCTCCTGGGGTATAAAGGCATCAGCCGACACCATTTTCCCCAGTCTTTCTTGCCGCGCGGTGCCCGAAGCAGAAGCTGTTCGCAAGTGCCGGTCGGTCAGATCCAGAGATTTCAGCTACCGAAGACTTCTAAAAAAGCTAAGTACCCCGTTGGGGACTCTTTCTTGCCTCAGCCGATGTCAGACAAAGTAAATAATTTAACTTGTGGGAAACAAATACCTCATAAGGATTTCCACTCTTACTGCCTTCCTTGCTTAGGCCCAGACCACAACGTATCAGCTTGTTTAGCCTGTACTTCCTTCAACCGACGGACACTTATCGGTCGGAGTTTGCTGAAGAGTTTTTTGGCTCCACTTTTGCATATAAAATGCCGTCGGAGACTCCGGCTACACATTTAGCTAAAAAACGCAAGGAAAAGGACCGACACTCGCAGCCCGCAGTTTCGGCTGAAACCACGGTTAGGCCTACTGCGAGTGTCTCGGTTTCATCTGAAACCGAAACCTCGGTTCTCCCTTCGGCCGAAAGCATGCCTCCGACAACCGAGGCCACACAGGCCCCGGCTGAGTCTGCTACAGAATTTCCTACTGAAGAAGCGGGCTCACAAGATTTGTCCGACACCATCCCGTTGGACATCTCTACTCCTGCACGTGGGGCAGCTAGACCCCCTGCTTCTATGTCTATCAAGGCCTTCTCCAGGGCTAAAGCAGCTAAACTTGCCAAGGCCTTACCTACAAAAGCTCCCTCTCACAGACCTACCTCAAGTTCTCAGATTCTCAGCCTTGCTGAGGACCTTATTTCACTGATCAGGGGATCCCAACCTCACCCAGACAGGGCCTCACAACCCCCTCCTGAAAAGAGGCCTAGGTCTGAACCCCCTGAACCTCTCTCCTCTGACTATTCCTCGGATGGTTCAGATTTATCTGACCATCAGGAAGGACCATACTCACCTTATGAGGATTCGGATGCAGAAGACTCCATTCCTTCTGCCTCCCCGCCAGAAGAATTTTCATTTGGGGAAACTCTGCACTCAATGAGGGAACACTTCCAATGGCAGGGTCAGGATTTTTCTGATTCTAGGAAAAGGCTAAGGACTTTTTTACACTTACCACAGCATAGGCCGTTAGCCATACCTCCTGTACTGTCAGTTGTTGATGCATACAATGATGCCCGTTATGCCCCTGATTCTCTTCCCCCGGCCCCTGCCAAACCTGACAGATACTACAGGGTCCCGGATTCTCACTTCCACTTGTATAAGGCCCATGCTGCAGACCCAGAAACCATTTCTCAGGGCCCTAAAGGTGTTGCAGCTGCCTCTGCCAAGAACCCCCTACTCTCTGAAAGAGAATCAAGAGCATTAGAGAGATGGGGTAAAAAGGTTTATACATCTGCTACTCTTTCTGCCAGGGCTTTAAACTGTCAATTTCACATGATACAGTACCAGGAATTTTTGTTAGATCAGCTGAATAAAAAGCTTTCCTCTCCTGAACCTTTGGACCTTAAGTCCCTTCAGGATTTGGTACACAACTCTCAGCAGGTCAGTAATCATTTCTTAAAATGTGGCTATGATGCACTGGAGGCTTCATTTAGATCAGCTATGACTGGAGCAGTGATTCGAAGGTCAGTAATCATTTCTTAAAATGTGGCTATGATGCACTGGAGGCTTCATTTAGATCAGCTATGACTGGAGCAGTGATTCGAAGGCATGCCTGGCTAAAAGAACAATCCTTGCCAGACCATGTTAAGTCTAAACTCCTAGATGCCCCTATGGAGAAACAAAGTTTATTTGGCTCCCCTGCACAGGAGGTTCTAAAGAAAGTGGAAGAAAAAGCAAAATCTGTCCAAACAGTCAAGGATTTTCTACAGGTTCAACCTCCGAGGTTCAGCAGAAATTGGCCTTCAAAGAATTGGTCCTTTCCAGATACCTCCAGAGCACAGAGAGGCAGAAATAGATGCCCAAGAGGCAGAGGTCAATCAAGGGGTGCCTACAGGGGTCGTCAGTGGCAACCTGCCAACCAGAGAAGTGCCGCCACAGCTGCGACTGCAACCACTTCCACAGGACAGACACAATGACTTGGCTCTGATTCCGCTTACCAGAGAACAACTGGAAGCACACTTGGGCGGAAAGCTAGCTTTATTTTCAGAAAACTGGCATTGCATTACAGGAGACAAATGGACTTTGCAAACAATAGACAAAGGCTACAGGTTTCACTTCCACACTCTACCAAAAAAGAGAGGAATGCCAAACCTTCCACCAAGCCAGAAATCAGAGGCTCTAAAACAAATCAGCTTACTTAAGGATGAGAGCAATAGAAAAGGTACCATCTATGGAACAAGGCCAAGGATTTTACTCCAGACTATTCCTTGTACCAAGAAAAGAAAATCAGTGGAGGCCTATTCTCGACTTGTCCGCACTGAACACATATCTCATTGTTCCAAAATTCAAGATGCTGACCCTACAGCAACTTCTTCCCATTTTGGGCAAGGAGTCTTGGCTGGTGGCTCTAGATCTCAAGGAGGCATACCTGCACGTCCCTATACGACCAGATTGCAGAAGACACCTCAGATTTCTTGCAGGATCAGAGCATTATAAATTCTCAGCATTGCCCTTTGGCTTATCTACTGCGCCCAGAGTATTCACGAAATGCCTGGCATCAGTAATTGCACATTGCAGGCTTCAGGGAATTCAAATCTACCCATACCTGGACGACTGCCTAATACAAGCGGACAACAAGACAAAAGGATTTGGCCTATGTCATACAACTGCTGCAAGCCTTGGGATACACAGTCAACATGCAAAAGTCAAGACTAGTGCCATCCCAAAGGATAACATTTTTGGGTGCAGAACTGGACACTAACTCAGATGGCTTTTCTCACAGAAGAAAAACAAAAACAACTACCAGTCTACTTCATGGCATTAACAAGACAAACTCAGCTTTTTCTGCAAGGAAAGTTCTGCAGGCCCTGGGTTACATGGCATCCTGCATAATCTTCATCCCGCATGCCAGGCTGCATATGAGAAAATTACAATGGTACCTAAGGAATGTATGGTCTCAACACAGACAGTCTAGAAGCCCTAATACCAATCATTCCATGCCTGAAAAAAGAATTCCTGTGGTGGGCTCAGGCCTGCCAGATCAACAGAGGATTGCCTTTCCACAAACCACATCCAAGGCAGACCATCACCACGGAAGCCTCAGACCTAGGCTGGGGGGCACACATGGAAGACAAGTGTATCCAAGGCCTATGGTCCCAAGACCAGCTGAATCTACACATAAATCTAAAGGAGATGCTGGCAGTGAACCATGCAATCGAGGCATTCATATCATTCCTCCAGCAAGGACACCTGCTGATAAGGACGGACAACACCACAGTCATGTGGTACATCAACAAACAGGGAGGCACACATTCATACCCTCTATGCCGGATGGCAATGGACCTGTGGAACGTAGGCCTGAATCTCAACATCCAACTGCAGGCCACATTCGTACCAGGAAAAGAGAATTCACTAGCAGACAGCTTAAGCAGGACTACCACGGATGCTCACGACCATGGATGCTCACGAATGGATGCTGCATCCAGACATCTTCAAAACCATAACAAAGAAATGGGGAATGCCAGAGATAGACCTGTTCGCTTCCCCACTCAACCACCAACTGAAGAAATTCTGCTCGAGTATACCACCCACAAGCCTGGAGGGTGGACTCCCTTTTTTTCAGCTGGAAGGCCCTGACAGTATATGCCTTTCCACCTCTCCCATTGATGTACAAAGTTCTACTGAAAATCAGAGAGGAACAGCCAAGGGTAATTCTGATAGCTCCAGACTGGCCAAGGCAGCATTGGTACCCGCTACTGAGAAGCATGTCTCGGACGAACTCATGGCCTCTACCTCTATGTCCTTTACTTCTAACGCAGAGCAATTACAAGACCCTGCATCCAAACTTAAAAACCCTGCAGCTAACTGCTTGGAAAATTGCATAAAACAAAACCAACCTGTTTTATCTCAGAGGGTTAAGGACATTATCCTGGAGGCTCGCAGACCCTCCACAAGGAAAACATATTCAGCCAAATGGAAGAGATTCCTCATTTGGAGTGCAGCAAAGGGAACAAATGTCACACTGGCAAACCTAGCACACATCCTGGAATACTTAGCAGAACTGTTCCACAATGGCCTGTCCTATTCTTCCATTAAGATTCATGCATCAGCAATTTCAGCAGAGTACAACATGGATCCTCCTGTCTTCTCTCATCCTCTCCTCAGACAATTTTTGAGAGGGATCAAAAATGTAAAACCTCCAAGGAAACCACCTCTGCCTGCATGGGATCTCAATTTTGTGCTAGAAAAATTAACACTTCCCCCTTTTGAACCAGCAGCAACAGCAGATTTACAGTTCTTATCTTGGAAAACTGCATTCCTGCTAGCAATCACTTCAGCAAGAAGGGTATCTGAGTTACAGGCATTAATGGCAGTGCAGCCTTTCCTTATTTTTCACCAGGATGAGAACCAATCCTACTTTTATGCCAAAGGTGGTATCCAGGGTATCCTTGAACCAAGCTATTCATTTACCTACATTCTTCCCTAACCCACAGAACAGGGGGGAAAAGCTACTACACACCTTAGATGTACACAGACAACTGCGCTACTATCTGGACAGAAATAAGGCCAGCAGAAAAACTGACCAGCTTCTGGTAGCATATGCAACAGGAGTGCAAGGAAAAGCAATTTCAAAACAGACAATCTCAAAATGGATAGGAAATTGCATTCAATTCTGCTACTCATTTCATGGAAAGATAACTCCTGAAAATATCAGGCCTCACTCCACAAGAGCTACAGCCACCACTACAGCTTTCCCACGAGGAGTGGCTACCAAAGACATTTTAGAAGCTGCTACTTGGAGCTCCGTGCATACATTTGCCAAGCATTACAATCTTCCTTTATACTCCAGATCCCGAGCAGGTTTTGCAACTGCAGTTTTACAAGGGATCTTAACTACACCATCATTATCTTAGTACCTCCTCCCCCAGTTTGGCTATGGTATTCTACCCATATGTTATGACTGCAGATGCATCCTTGAAGGACATAGTACAGTTTTGTACCTACCATAAATGTAGATGTCCGATAGGTATGCATCTGCAGTCAGGATTACCCACCCTTCTTCCCCTCTGTGGTATTCCTAGGGTACTTACCCCTTTCTTAGCTAGCTGGGGGAATCTATTATGGTGTATTTGTTTGTATGTATATATGTATATATACCTTTTGATTTCTACTGTTTGGAATTTTCTACTTTTATACAAATTTAGCCTTCCTAGAGGGCACCTGGCATCTGGGGCAAGAAACACTGAGGAAAATGGCGTCGGCTGATGCCTTTATACCCCAGCAGCAATGACGTCGGGTGAAGTGTGACATCAGCCAAGGCCAGACCCAGACTTTGGAATCCGGCCGACCGAAGGGCTGCCTGAGGCAGGACAACACATATGTTATGACTGCAGATGCATACCTTTCGGACATCTACATTTATGGTAGGTACAAAACTGTACTTTTTGAACTCTCTCAGTTCCTTCTAGAAATACAAGACCATATGGTCCATTACATGTAATTCTATAAAACTGCTGCCAGGGGCAGATTTATCATATAATTTATTCCAAGATTCTGAAAAAAAAATAGTATGTTTTGTTAGATATGCAGAGACACCGTGTTTTAAGTGCCCTTTAGATGATAGCATGGATTTAACCAAATATTAGTGCAGTAAAAAGGGCTACACTTTCAGATGCTGTTTAGATTTAAATGCTATTTGGGTAAGCTTTAATGCTGTGAAACATTTATTCTGTAATCAGCCAAATGTGGACTGGAACTTACAACAATTTAATAATATTCTTATTTTTGTCTACTCATTTCAACATCAAAGATGAATATGTACACAGAAGATGTTGGTTAAACAAAAATAAAAAAGAAAACGCTTTCTGAATGTGCAGCCTGACAACTTGCACTAAGCAGCACTGAAAGAGAAAACGGATGAAATATGAAAAAACGACAAGCATATAATACTTAGCTGGCAGATGGAATATGCAGGAGAATTAAGCTGAATATGTGTTAGATACCAAGCTTCCTGGAAGACAGTACAAAAACCTTTACAGAAACAAGTGAAAAAGTAAAACTGCAAAAATCAAAATGCAGAAATATAAATGTAAATATAAATGCAGAAAGATAGCAGATTGCATCAATGAAAATGCCCATTACTGGGCAGTCTGCCAGTCTAAACAAATGCCACAGAAATCAGCAGTCATAAAAATGTTAGGAGTAAGAATTAAGCATGTCAGTCTCAAAACAGCTTAAAACAAAAACTCCATCAGGACAGTAGGATGTCTACAGCAGTCCAAAAACAATGTAAGGCAGAAAGTTCAGCAAGCCAGCAACAGCTTGAAAACACTAGTCGGCCTTGGCACAGTAACACCAGCACAAGTCTAATATGCAGAACAGCAGCACAAGGTCTAATCTGCAGAACTCAACAGTATACTCAAATAGGAGGAGACATAGGCAGTCATTTTAAGCTACTGGGGGAAGGCATATCATCTCATGGCAAATGGAAATGTAACTTTTGTAGTGAACCAACAGGTACCAGTTGTATAACAGCTAGTAATAAAGTTTGGGTCAGGAAATAACAGCAATACAGGAAAGTGTAGGAGGTCCTCGCTAACAGAAAATACCTGTACTACCAGGTAGCAATGCAAACATCAGACCTACCATCCCACATATGCAGCACAGACTAAAAAGATTTAAATGCATGATTCAGCACAGCCAAAAAGAGCCGGGTCCCACAAAGAGAAGCCACCAGCCAGTGGTATGGCTATGGTACAGAAATGCTTGTGTGAAATAAGACTGGCACAGTAGCATACAGGAATATCACCTATTGCATTATAATGTTAATGCACTAGAAGGATAGCATGTAGAGCACACCATTGTTGAAGATGGGTGAAGAGTATGCAGCAAAGGGGTCTGACATAGAGACAGCAAGCCCATGAGATAAACAACTGTTGTGCCAGTGCATGGAGGTAGCTATGCATCTCATAATTACACATCTTGGACATGATTTTTAGAAGAATAGCGAGGGTGGGGCAAAGGGGGTATCTGCCCCAGGCACAAAATATTAGGGAATATAATTGATGTATTGCAGTAGTGTCCTCCATAAATGAATGCTGATACGGTCTTTTCAATCACGACTGTAGACGAGAACTGCTTTGTATGTGGTATTCTTACTGTAGCAAGCTGCTCACAATAGTTTTAAAGCAGAATACTATTTTTCTTTTTTCATTTTTTTGAATTTTTTTGCTTCTCAACTTAGAGTTGGATGGTGCCAGATTGGGGAACTTCATCAGACTTTGGATAAATTAATAAACTAGCTATGGTTCTGATGAACTTTCTGGCCCCCAGGAGAGGTGCTTAGGGGACAGTGATAAGCTTTATACCATGAATGCCTGCAGATCTTCTATGTGATCTTCATCATAACAAACAGTAAATAAGAAAAAATAATAAAACAAAATAGCTTATGGAGTGGGGCCTATATGTATGGTACAAAACTGTCTGTGCAAGCCCTTTATGCTGTTCTGTGTGCATGGAATGGTGGCCACAGGCACTCCTCTGCAAACTAGTGGGGGAAGCAGGATGCAGCCTGTTGGTCTGTAGGTGGTACATGCCATACTTCTTAGGACAACCCTGGATATAGTAATTGTGGAGTCGGCTAAAAAGTTCCACCTGTTGGGAGCAGGACTTGAATTGTTGCAAGTTTGTCAACTGGAGTGCCAGTACCTCCCTAATCTGCAGCCAGAAGTCAGGTAGACTACATACATGAGGATCGCCTCCAACTGTTGCACCTGGTGCCAGATGTTTGGCCTAGTTGAAAAAGCCCCCATACTCTTAACATAAGTGAGTCCAATGTGTGCTGTATAATGGCTAGTCTTCTTGAAATTAGTATAAACTGTAGGGACAGGATGCTGTCAATTCTTCCACTGTGGTCATTGGAGTTAAACCGTCTTCCTTGTTAGTATAGTGGTGAGTATCCCCGCCTGTCACGCGGGAGACCGGTGTTCGATTCCCTGATGGGGAGCATGTAATTTCTGGTTGGGAGGGTGGCTTAATGGTTAAGGTATTTGCCTTACAAACACAAGGTACAGGGTTTGAATCTCACAGGGGATAATTGGCTAGGCTTAAAATGACTCACAAGGGCAATTAGCCTAGTACTAGTCTATGAACCTATGAACATGTAATCATATGCAGATTATGCCTTACAAGCCATTAATCAGAGTAACAGTAATCCATACCTTGGCACTGATCCCACTCCCCATGCACCTGTGGATACTAAACCACTGCCATGTGGGAAATACATGTCTGAAAAAACAGCAACACCCAATCTAAAAATTTAAACTTTCCTAGGATATAACTAGGACCTGCTGGAGAGGAAGGTGTATATTCTAGAGACTACCCTTTCTCCAGAATAGGCTCTCCATCCATGTGAAGCACAGTTTCTCCCTAACCCAATTCAAGCGCAACTTGGACAACTGGATGGGGAACCAAAAATTCTCCCCTGATTTGACACCTGCCTCTGTAATGTTTACAGACAGCAGCCTGTAAATGGTTCATCTTGCAGGGCCCTGCTTGTGAATGTTTCATCTCCCAAGCCTCTGCTTACACTTATCAAGGGTACCAGAACATGTCAGAGATTTGGGATGCTTGCTTGCGCTTAAAAAGGCCTCAGTGGCTGTTGGTCTAGTACACTCCTGTGAACCTGTATATATCATTAGTGAGATAAAAGTCTTCTTCCATGGAGGTCACTTCTTCCTCCTAGTCTGGCATATTAACTGCTGTAAAGCCCAGTACAGGTAGGTATAGTGACACTATGCTGTAGTTTTGGATACATTTTTGTACAGTGTGGCTATCGCAACATTGGACGTACTTTCATTAATTGCCAATATTAGCCAGGTTGTGATGATGGGCTGTGATCTTAGGAGTTCTGGATTGCTTTCTATGTCCAGGATTATAGCCTGTCTTCTAAATTGCATTATGTAGTAGTACTTGCCATTCATAGTCCTCCCCCAGTAAAAAAAAAAGTCTGCCAATTTCCTTATTGTGCTGGGACATGACCACTGTGTGCAAATGTCCCACAGTTCTTTATTGCACAGTCGTAGCATTGCCATTAAGGTTTGCAGTCTCCATATCTGATGGAGGGAAGCCTACCACTGCCCCATATTTGAAGCCTTTTTATGTGGGGTGCATGATGTATTTTTCCCTATTGCATAGCTATTGTCAGAGGAGGAAGGTGGGCTGACAGTTGAATAGCTATGCACTCATTGTTTGTTGGCAGCTTCTTCTGTCTCTCTGCAAAGAGTTATAGTCACCCAAAACCACCTTCACTGAGGCAAATCTCTTTGACTCATAGCAGAAAAAAATAAGTTTGTAGAGCCAAAATATGATTAAATATATGAAAAAGGTAGGTTTATGTAGTGATGCACTGTACAAAAGAAAAGCTTTAAGTTTTATTTGTGAAATGATGTCCGTAAATTGTTAATTATACAAGATAAAATTGTAATACTGTTAGGAGGTATGAGTTTATTATTAGCCAGTTGCATAAGGTATCAGATGTTGCTTTTTGTGTGTTATATCGATGTGTAATTTCTCCTGATATGTGTGATTTCTGTCATGTCACCAAGAGTATGAAGAGTGTTGATGTGAACCCCCCAAATCTATTTTCCAAAGAAGACATTCTTGATGCTTGTAACAAATATATTCAATGTACACACATTACTCAGTATGGTATACACATTAAAATGAATAAATGAACCACACGCTGATATAAAGGAACTAAGCATTTTACTAAATAAGAGTCAGTAAACTAATACAAAAGTTAGCGCTTTCGTAAGGCGCACAGACCAAACTTCATCAGACAGTAAAATGATGCAACAGTTCAGCTTATATAACACACCCACACCCTTCAATTAATTAATCATGAATATTCACTCTAATTGATGACAAACCATTACACTTGAACATAGTAGTAAAACAAATTGCATAAAGATGAAAATATATAAAATATATATATATATTTACACATAATTGATGCATATAGAATTCACATACAAAATAGTATTTGTATATTGCAATGAGAACATCTCGTCTATCTAATACCCTGAGCTTTAATTTACTACTAATGGAAATAGTGTAATTCAATCCGGGGGACATGAGCGTTGAGAAATACCTGCCATCATATTTCCTTATCCTCTAACCGTAACTTCCAAGGTCCACCACGATCTCACCGCTTAACCTGCTGTAAAACCACAAATTTGAAGGCATGGTCAGGAAACATTCTAATATGCCTAAATAAAGTATTTTTTCTTCACACTTACGAACATCATATAGATGCTCGTAAATACGCGGATTCAACTTCCGTTGAGTTTTCCCGACATAAAAACCGGGACATTGTGAACACAGGGCAGCATATACCACCCCTTGTGTGTGACAGTTAAACTTGCCCTTAATAGAAATAACCCTATTAGAAATCTTAACCTTGAATGTTAATAAGATATTTTTACACTTACTACACGCACCACAAGGTGTCATTTTCCCCTGTACATTGCAGTCCTTAACCTGTTCCAATAGATTTTTTATGTTCCTACCCCTTCTAAACACAAATTCAGGGTGTTCCCCCAAAAAAAGATCCCAACCCTAAATCACTGTTTAAAATGGTCCAATTCTTATTAACTATAGCTTGCATGGTACAGCTGTCGTTGGAAAAGGTAGTCACCAGTGGACATGACATATCATTCCTCCTTCCAGACCTCCTAGACATGTTCACAGTTACTGAATTAAAAGTAACTTCACGGTCAACCAAGTTGGTTATGTCCACATTGGTAGATAGACCCACCATGCTCAAAACATTTTCCCCCAAGTTCTTCAAATTAGGTTTAAGATACCCAAGCTCACATTTTTCTATCACCTCCCTTCTAATGTTATTGATGAGATACTTGAGGTAAGCTCTATCCATGAACATTTGACACATAAAATCACATTCATCAATGAAATCACTGTAATTTGACACCATCCGGGCTGCTTTTACCAATTGCCCCTTGATGATACCTCGTTTGACGTGCATGGGATGACTACTGTCAAAGTATAAAATACTATTCGAGTATGTCGGTTTTCCATAAATCTTTGATTTCAAACCATCCGTAGTTTTAACCAACAAAACATCCAAGTAAGAAATCCCATCCACTCCAAGACTGTAAATTTCAAAAATGTGGTACTTTCATTAATGTAATTCATAAATTCTGCAATACCTTCCTCAGACCCCTTCCATGCAATAAGTAAATCATCCAAATACCTCAGATACAAGATAACATTACTGAAAAAGGAGAGGGAAACAGCAATAAGTAAATCATCCAAATACCTCAGATACAAGATAACATTACTGAAAAAAGGAGAGGGAAACAGGTTTTCTCCCACCAGGCCATCACCACATTGGCAAATAGTGGACCACATGAAGAACCCATGGCCACCCCCACAAGTTGTTTGAAATAGTGCCCCTCAAAATAAATAAAATTGTTCCTGAGCACTAACTCCATCAGTTGTGTTAACATATTAGTAACCTGAGGTAACCCAAACTCCTCGAACAAGAATTCAGAGAACCATTCAAGGCCTATATTTTGAGGGATGCAACTATACAGCTCTTTCACATCATTAGTAAGAAAAGTGACATTCTGGTTAACCACATCATCTTTGTTACACGTATCCAAAAAATGCCACACATCCTTACACAAATGAGTGATGACCATTAAAATGATATTAGATGCATCTCTTTTTCTTGTGGTTTTTTTTTTTTTTTTTGTTTTTGTTAGATTGCTTTGCCCAACATACATATTTTTTTTTGTCTTGGTGATATGGCAGATTCCCAGAAATTTGAAATGCTTAAGTTTGGGTTATATAAACCAAAGCTGTAGAAACATGAAAAAATACATTTTGGTCATTGTTCAGTCTTTCCATCCTTTTAGCAAGGTATTTGAGAGGCTCATTTGTGATAGATCTGTTTACACACAGTCACAGTTAAATGATGTTCACTGTTGCATGTGATTTGACCTAAGCATGACAGTGACGTGGCATAATATCTGTTTACTAAACACAAAGATTGATGAACTATATATGGAACTGTGACAGCTTGTTGTGCCATACCTGGGCACTTAATGGTAATAACGCAACCATAGAGTTTACTCAACAGTAAGTATAACTGGATTAGTCTGGATAAATACTGTGCTGGCAAAATTTAATCAGTTTTATTTTTATTTACCCATTTGTTAACCAATTGTGTGAACTGGTATTTATATCATGTTCAGCAAAACCCAGGCTACAAGGGCAAGCATAAATGCATATGTTTAATTTTGGTGTAACCAGCATGTTTGGTGAGGTAGAGGAAAACCATGTTTCCTAGAACCCCACCCCCCCGAAATACATGGGGGAAAATATGTAAAACTTCACTCGGACAGTAACAGGGTTGAATATAGGGTACTTGAGGTGTGCGTTTCAGATCTTACCACTAAACTACTGTGTCAAGGTTTTAATGCACCATATCATTTAATTGTAGAGGTTCCTGGTAGATGCAGGCCTTTTGGTACCTGGTCATACCTTTTTTGATACAGAAACAGCAGTAATTTTGGAATGAGTGTGTATTCAGGAATGCGCCCTGTTTAACAGAAGTCACACCTAGCGTCAGTAGTGGGAGATATCCTCATTCCTTTTAAAAGGTTAATTGTCTAAGTAAAATGTATTGGGAGAATGTCCGAATAGCTTTAGTGATACTTCTATTTTCTTACATGCCAAAGCTTTGGGATGTATACACTCATGGTTTCATGACAAATCCTTCATTACAAATGCAGAACTCGGATGGACTAATAGAATGAGCCAGTAGACTGTACTATTGTCTTCTGAATTGAAAGTGTCACTGACTACTAATCATCTTTCATACAATGCTCATGTTATTGATACCATGAGAAGTATGTGAAACATCAGTAATGGCATTTCCAATTTTAAGATGATTTTGGGGTTTCATAGATGAGAGCTGCACATCTGTGCAGTGCTAATATTAGAAGAGTTCACAACGTGAGGTGGCTTACAGTTAATCAGACATGCATTAGACATAATTTCAAGATTGTCAATACCCCATGCATGACTGCTACACACTATTGTATGTGTGTGTGTGTGTGTGTGTGTGTGTGTGTGTGTGTGAATCCCAGCTCTTTTATCAGCCATAAATAAATATACAAGTAACATTATATAAATTAATTTCCAATTAGAATTCAGAAGTCTGCTTTCATCAGTCATTTTTAAGTCTGCCATAAAAAATGCACGTTTTCAGGTAGTACTCTTTATTTTCACACTGAAATTTGCATCTGTACCACAAAATACTCCAGAATGCAAAATCTAGTATTTTGTTTTCATTTCCTTTTTTACTTTGATATATTCACCCATCATCTTCATTATCCTTTGGTTAGTCTGAAAGTATTTATCGAATCATGACTCTTGCCTTTCATATTTCTGCTGGATTTTGCTGTCATGGTGGTGCAGCGGTTAGCGTTGTTGGCTCACAGCAAGAGGTTCTCTGATTCGATCCTCAGCTGGGATGCCTTCTGTGTGGAGTCTGCATGTCCTCCCTGTGGTCGCGTGTGTTTCCTCCGGGTGCTCCGGTTTCCTCACACAAAAGACATGCTGCAGGTGGAGTGGGCACTCTAAGTTGGCCCTAGGCATGAGTGTGTGCATGTGTGTGCCTTCCATGGAAGGTTGGATGCCGGGCTGGCAACTCGACACTGTAAAACTCTACTGCCAATCATGTGCGGACAGGTGATCTGCTGTGGTGACCCCTAACCGGAAAGAAGAAGAAGATTAGTAAAGCTGAAATTGTTTCTTGTGACCCTGAAAAGATAACTTTTTAAATGTTATTTCCCAAAAGCACTGCTAATGTAGTTTAATGGATGTTATTTTCCTTTATTTGCAGGTGTTGATGAGCCAGGCATTATTCGGGTATTGGCAAACTGCAGTAATGCCCAGCGTCAGAAAATCAAACTTGCTTACCAACAGCTGACAGGGAAGGTAAATAACTTTGATATATGTCTTCTGTCTTCTAAATGGAAACCTATCTGAAACTGTTCTTTAAGAAATTTATAACACAAATGGTTTTCGTTATAGCCTCTTGTCGATGCCTTAAAGAAAACCCTTTCAGGACAGTTTGAAGAGGTGGTCCTAGCTTTGATGATGACTCCTCCCCAGTATGATGCCCACTCACTCAGGACTGCCATGAAGGTAAGGCAAAGAGTCATGAGGCAGTGCAATGAAATCTGTCAGTAGATGTCCACATACATGTGGATTCACACTTATTCGCAAACACACATATACTCGCACACGGATGCACATATACACACACCTATGCATATACACATCCACATATGCACAAACACACACATACAAATGTGTGTGCACACTCATATACCAACGCACACACTCATGCATGCATATGCATGTACTCCCTTGCATGCTCAAACACACACACACACACACACACACACACACACACACACACACACGCATGCATATCTTTCCCATGAGAACAGATCTCTGTTTGGTATTATAAATAAGAAACTAGTATATACTTCTGCATCAAACTTTAATATTTTGTAAAAACAAATAAGTAAAGACAGAAGGTGTGATGGGATACAGGAAAGAAAGAAAAAAGGGGAACACAGCAGTGAGCAACCACTCTGTCGCACCAACCGCCTGCATGTCCTGTCTCATCACATCCATAAACCTTATCTTAGGCCTTTCTCTTTTCCTCTTACCTGGCAGCTCCATCCTTAGCATCCTTTTCTCAATATGCCCAGCATCCCTCCTCAGCACATGTCCAAACCAACGCAATCTCGCCTCTCTTGCTTTGTCTCCAAACTGTCCAACCTGAGCTGACCCTCTAATATACTGATTCCTAATCCTGTCCATCCTAGTCACACCCAGTGCAAATCTTAACATCTTTAACTCTGCCACATCCAGCTCTGACTCCTGCCTTTTTGTCAATGCCACTGTCTCCAACCCGTATAACATAGCTGGTCTCACTACCTCTTGTAGACCTTCACTTTCACTCTTACTGGTACTCGTCTGTCACAAATCACTCCTGACACTCTTCTCCACCCATTCCACCCTGCCTGTACTCTCTTCTTCACCTCTCTTCCACACTCACCAGTACTCTGAACTGTTGATCCCAAGTACTTAAACTCATCCACCTTTACTAGCTCTACTCCCTGCATCCTCACCATTTCTCTACCCTCCCTCTCATTTACACACATATATTCTGTCTTAGCTCTTCCGACCTTCATTCCACTCCTCTCTAGAGCATATAGGGTCATAGTTCATAGTTTAGTACTATGCTAACTGCCCTTGTGGGCCATTTTAAGCCTAGCCAATTACCCTAAGTGAGAATCAAACCCTGCACCTTGTGTCTGTAAGGTAAACACCTTAACCATTGTGCCAACCTCCCCCCAAACAACACCAACGTAATCAATAGGATTCGAACCTCTGCGGGGAAACCCCAATGGATTTCAAGTCTATCGCCTTAACCACTTGGCCATATCTCCACCTCTCCAGGGTCTCCTCAACCTGGTTCCTACTCTCACTACAAATAACAATGTTATCTGCAAACGTCATAGTCCATGGGGCCTCCTGTCTGATTTCATCTGTCAACCTGTCCATCACCACTGCAAATAAGAAAGGGCTCAGAGCTGATCCTCTACCTTAAACGTATCTGTCACTCCCACCGCAGTCCTCATCACTGTCACACTACCCTTATACATATCCTGTACCACGCTTACATACTTCTCTGCCACTCCCGACTTCCTCATACAATACCACAACTCCTCTCTAGGCACCCTGTCATATGCTTTCTCTAAGTCCACAAAGACACAATGCAACTCCTTCTGACCTTCTCTGTATTTCTCCAACAACACACTCAGAGCAAGCATTGCATCTGCCGTGCTCTTTCCTGGCATAAAACCATACTGCTGATCACTAATCATCACGTCCCTTCTTAACCTAGCTTCCACTACTCTTTCCCATAACTTCAAGCTGTGACTGATCAGTTTGTATCCCTCTGTAGTTACTGCAGCTCTGCACATCACCCTTATTCTTAACGATAGGTACCAAATCACTTTTTCTCCACTCCTCACGCATCCTCTGACTTTCCAAAATTTCACTAACAGTCTGGTTAAAATTCCACTGCCATTTCTCCTAAGCACCTCCATGCTTCCACTGTTAAGTCATCTGGGCCAACAGCCTTTCCATTCTTCATCCTCTTCATAGCTGTCCTTACTTCCTCCTTGCTAATCTGTATCACTTCCTGATTCATGATCCCCACATCATTCAATCTTCTCTCTCATTCTCTTCATTCATCAGCCCCTCAAAGTACTCTTTCCATCTACTCAATACACTCTCCTCACTTGAGTACATTTCCCTCACTGTCCTTTATCACCTTTACCTGCTGCACTTCTTTCCCAGCTCTGTCCCTCTGTCTAGCCAGTCGGTACAGGTCCTTTTCTACCTCTTTAGTGTCCAATCTCTCATACAACTCTCCATATGCCTTATCCTTAGCCTTCGCCACCTCTCTCTTTGCCATGCACCTCATCTCCTTATACTCATGTCTACTTTCTTCATCTCTTTGACAAGTTCACTTCTTCTTTGCCAGCCTCTTTCCTCTGTATACTCTCCTGTACTTCCTCATTCCACCACCAGGTCTCCTTGTCCTCCTTCCTCTGGCCAGATGTCACACCAAGTGCCTTTCTAGCAGTCTCCCTTACTAGCTCTGCTGTAGTTACCCAGCTGTTCGGTAACTCTTCACTGCCTCCCAGTGTCTGTCTTAACTCTTCCCTGAACTCCACTTCGCAATCACCCTTTTTTAACTTCCACCATTTAATTCTTGGCACTGCTTTCAGTTGATGTTACCCCACAATAAATCCCTAAATTTGTTTGGTAATTATATATTTTTTTGCTTATAAACTTTATATCTATAGGGCCAGCAGAAAAATGCTTGCACGATTTCCCTCACTAACCTGAAGTGAAGTGCCAAGATGGCCTACCACATTACGGAATGAAAACTCAAACAGCTAGATCTGAGTTCATTCGGTTTAATTTCTCCAAGTCTTTTGGGTTTCTAATACCTTGATGGGAATGGACCCCATTCCCAAGTCAAGTATGATTATATACTAATACTCTATTAGGACATCTATCTGCAAAGCATAAACAACAAAATATATTACATGCATTCCCTCCTACAGATACATTCATTTGACGTTCTTTTGCATCTCTGACATAAAGCCCTCCACTAACTATAAGACACTGAGATTACTCCCAAGGTTATAATATCCATAAGACTTGACGACCCCAACCGTGAAGGTGTGGTGGAGTTGCAATTCTTCATAAAATTAGTACTGTTTCTTTGATGTATGCCAAAACAGTGCTGTTCTCAGATAACCACATCTGCCCAGAACTGATCTCTTCTGCCAGTTTCTATTGGAGTTCCACATAGAAACCCTCTCCAAAAATAATCCCCAATACTTGCATTCCATGATGCAGATGACATCTACTCTCATCTCTCCTGCATCCCTACCCCAGAACTTAGATCTCTTAACTCAAAATGTCTTTAACACCGTGAGACATGGACTTTAGTCGTCATTTCTCTAAATGCTAACTAAACTAAACTCCTCCTCTTGCTCCTACCTACAGAAACAACCACCTCCCCTCAACATCTTCTCTTCTTCTGCACAAATCATCTCTCCTCCTGACTCTACTACTAAACTGTTAGGTATTTACAGTTGATAATAATCCTTTTCACAATCTTGCTTGCAACCCAAAAACACACTATTGCCCATAAAATTCTGTACCATCAACACTAAAATTAGTACTGTTTCTTTGATGTATGCCAAAAGTGCTCTTCACAGATAACCACAATGTGCCCAGAACTGATCCCTTCTGCAATTCATATGGAGTTACATATCTCAGTAGCCTATCTATATAAGACTAAATTCTTTTTGAGACCCATTGCTCCTACTACTATTGCAACTGTCTGGGTATCCTTCTTTCATATTGTCCTTTATGTTCTTCGTGTTTCACTGTTGCAGTCATCATATTTGGGTTATCTGCCTGCAGGTAGCCCTCATCCGGCCTGAATACTAGAGTCTTTGGATTTCTGCGTTGGATGCTGTCGCTCCTTCCATGACGTCAGGTCGTCAGAGATATAAAACATGCAGTCGATGCCATTACATCAGTCTTTCTTGCCATGCGGTGCCTGAAGCAGAAGCAGTTCGCAAGTGCCAGTCGGCCGACTCCTGAAATTTTCATTTTTGAGTTTCAGACCCGAAGTTTTCAAGAAAAAGATAAGTACCCTGTTGGGGATTCTTTTTTCTTGCTCTAACCGATGTCGGACAAAAATTAACAATTGTCTTGCCTGTGGAAAGCAAATACCTCATAGAGATTTTCATTCTTACTGCATCACCTGTTTAGGCCCAGACCAGGATGTCCTTCGCTGTCGGTTTTGTGCTTTGTTCAACACCTGAACTATTCGCCTCCAGGCTATTTTTGTAGATAAATACGTTCGTTCTCGATCTCCGTACTCAAATGGCTTTGTTAAGCCATCCAACTACCGATCTTCAGAAAAAACGAAAGGATAAAGACAGAGACAGACTGCATAGGTCCAACACTGCCGACGATGCTTCTGTTAAGCTAGTCACCAGTACGTCTGTACTCAGTGAGGTGCTTTCACAGCCCCTGATACCCGCTATTACAGATTCGCAGGCCTCTACTGAGTCCCATTCAGATGCTGTGAGATGCTTCTTCGACTATGGAACCTGCGGCTGTCTCTACCTTGGATGGGTCCGGAGCTGCTGTGCAGGTACTGGCTTCTGAGGGTGTATTCAGGCCTACAGACTTTCATATTAAACCGATGGCATCATTTCCGTCTAGAAGTACCGAATTCCTCAGGCCTAAATCTCGCACTGCATGTAGAAAACAGACGACCAGACTGCATACTCAGGCCCATATGCCTCAAAAACAAATGCTTAGAATGGCTGAAGACCTTATTACCTTAATTAGAGGAAGCCAGCCTTCCCTCTCTGAGACCTAGAACTGATTTTCCTTCTGATTCTTCAGATCAGGAATCTGATATCTCTGCTCCTTCTGATTACCAGGATTTGCCCTTATCTACTTATGACGATTCTGATGCAGAGGATTCCATTCTGTCTGCTTCCCCTCCAGAAGATTTTTCTTTTGGTGAAACCTTACATACTCTTGGGGAGCATTTCCGCTGGGAAAGCCAGGACTATTCTGACTCCAAAAAGAGACTTGGGGAATTCTTACTCCTGCCTCAACACAGGCCTCTAGCTATCACTCCTGTTCTGGCTTGTAGATGATGTTTTCTTGGAATCTAGCCTTATCCCAGACACTTTGCCTCCAGCTCCCAGAAAACCTGACGGGTACTACAGAGTACCTGACTCTCAAGTTCCTTTTCAAGAATCCTACTGCGGATCCAGAGACCATTTCCCAAGGACCAAAAGGCATTAAGGCTACTACTGCCAAAAATCCTACCCCTTCTGATAGGGATTCTAGAGCCTTAGACAGATGGGGTAAGAAGGTATACACTTCTGCCACTTTGACCATTAGGGCGTTAAATTGCCAGTTTCATATGTTAAAGTATCAGCAACATATTATGGGACTGCTTAAAAGAAAATTATGTTGATTCCTGATTGTGCTGAACACAGACTTGCAAGATTTAATGCATTCTGCTAAACAAGCTGGTAAACATACTTTGCAATGTGATTTTGATGCTTTAGAAGCATTTTGCAGGGTTGCTGTCACTGAATCTGTACTTAGAAGCATGCTTGGCTTAAGGAACAAAACTTGCCATATAATGTTAAAGCTAAATTACTGGATGCTCCCTTCAACCAAGACCGCCTTTTTGGCACCAAAGCAGAAGTCCTCAAAAGGATGGAAGAAAAAGCTAAATCTATGCAAACTGTTAAAGATTTCTTACAAGTACAGCCTCCCCGATTCAGTAGACATTGGCCTTCAAAGAACTGGTCCTTTCCAGTCCCTTCCAGGCCTTCTCAGTCCAAACCCAGGAACAGCAGACCACCAAGACTTCAGTCTCAGGTTACGCACAGATCTAAGCAGTGGGGGGCTCCCATTTCCAAAGCAGGGAGTAGTAAGTCACACCCCTATGGAAAAGTGGCGCAATGACAACCTTAACCCTTCCAAGCCCTGCTCAACTACTTGCTCCCTTAGGAGGAAAGCTTGCCCTGCATGCAAAAAAACTGGGAACTCATTACCCAGGACAAATGTGTTTTGAACATAGTTTCTCAAGGATACAGATTCCACTTCCACACACTACCAACCCCAAGTGGTTGGCCAGACCTCCCCCAAAATCAAAGGGTGGAGGCCCAGCACCAGGTTGTCTCTCTTCTTAGTATCAGGGCTATTCAACCTGTCCCTGCAGAACAAAGAGGACAAGGTTTTTACTGAAGACTTTTTCTGGTAACCAGAAAAGAAAACTCATGGCATCCTATGCTGGACCTCTCTATTCTCAACACCTTTCTGGTGGTTCCAAAATTCAAAATGCTAACTCTTCAACAGCTTCTTCCTATGCTAGCCAAGGATGCCTGGCGGGCAACCCTAGACTTAAAGGAAGCCTACCTGCACATCCCAATAAGAGGATCCTGCAGACAATACCTATGTTTCAGGTCGGGTTCCATGCGCTTTCAGTTCTTTGCACTTCCCTTTGGCTTATCTACTGCGCCCAGGGAATTCACAAAGTGTCTAGCTCCAGCCACTGCATTTTGCAGGCAGAGAAATATTCAAATTTACCCATACTTGGACGATTGTCTGATTCAGGCAGAAAGCCAGGACTTGCTATTACAACACCTGGCATTTGTAAAGAAACTCCTAACCTCACTGGGGTACACCATCAGTGAAAATCACACCTAGTACCCTGCCAACAGATTGTATTCCTGGGAGCAAGCTTGAACACAACTTCCCAAATGGCATTTCTCACTCCAGAGAGACAAGTTTACTTGACAACCTACTTCAAACTATTGGCCACAAAAACCCAGCTATCTGCGAGGAAAATACTGCAGGCTCTAGGGTTCATGGCCTCTTACATTCTGCTAATTCCATATGCAAGACTGCATATAAGGAAACCCCAATGGAATCTAAAAAGTCTATGGTGTCAACATTCTCAAGACCTGGAAACAATAATTCCTATCATTCCTTGCCTAAGGACAGAGTTCCTTTGGTGAGTAGAGGCCTGCTACCACAACAAGGTACTCCCTTTCACTCTACCCCCTGCCGCCCAAACCCTAGCAACTGACTGATCAAACTATGCATGGGGGACTCACATGGCAGGGCAGTGCATTCAATGCAAATGGAGCCCAAGACAGATGCACCTGCGTATCAATCAAAAAGAAATGCTAGCTGTACAGAATGCTCGGATAGCCTTCAAAGACCTCATTCTTGCAGGACAACTATTGGTAAAGACAGACAACACCACAGTTATGTGGTACATAAACAAGCAGGGGGGGAACCCACTCCTACCTTCTCTGCAGACTAGCCATGGCTCTGTGGAACACAGCCTTGAGCTACCAAGTACACCTACAAGCTCAATTCACTGGCAGATGACTTAAGCAGAAATCTCATGGACCCACACAAATGGAAACTAGAACCCAAAATATTCAACCTCTTGAACAAATGGGAGACTCCAGAGCTAGACCTGTTTGCCTCCCCTCAGAACTACCAATTGAACAAATTCTGCACCAGAACTCTCCACAGTCAAGCTTGGAAAGTGGATGCCCTGTCCTTTACCTGGGAAAGCCTCTCGGTTTATACCTTTCCCCCTCTGCCTCTCCTCTCGAAGGTTCTACTAAAGATCAAACAGAACAAGCCAAGGACAATATTGATTGCACCAGACTGGCCACGACAACACTGGTACCCCCTTTTGCACAGTATGGCAGTGCTACAACCATGGCACCTGCCTCAGACCCCTTCCCTGCTGTCCCAGCAGACAAGCCAGATTCTGCACCCTCTGTGTCAAACCCTGAACCTTGCACCCTGGCTAATTCCTTGAGCTCTCCTCTAGCAACCCTCAGTAAGCAGGCACTGGATGTCATTCTGGAGGCAAGGAGCCTAGTACTAGAAAATCTTATTCTGAAGAGTGGAAAAGATACTGTTGGAGCCAGGCTCAGGGGATGGAGACAATGGTGCCCATCTTACCTCATATTCTAGATTATTTAACAGAAATGCTCCACAAGGGCCTATCCTTCTCGTCAGTTAAGATAAATGCCTCTGCCATTTCAGCACATTATGAAACTGAGCCACCCCTCTTCTCTCACCCCTTGCATAAACAATTCCTTTTAGGGCCAAAAATGTAAGACCCCCCCCCCCCCCCCACAGGAGAGCTCCCACTCCAGCCTGGGACCTTAACTTTGTATTGGAAAAGCTCACTCCCCCCCCCCCCCCTTCGAACCAGCTGCTACAGCAGAGCTGAAATTCCTTTCCTGGAAAACAGCCTTAGTTCTAGCCATCACTTCAGCAAGAAGAGTGTCTGAATTACAGGCCCTCATGGCAGTGGGAACCCTTCATTATCTTCCATGTGGACAGGGTTTCCCTCGGGACTAATCCATCCTTTATGCCCAAGGTGGTTTCTAGTGTGGCCCTAAACCAGTCCATTCATTTCCCTTCTTTTTTCCCTAATCCTCAAAATAAAGGGGAACGGATACTGCATTTTCTGGATGTGCACAGGCAACTTAGATTTTATGTGGACAGGACTAAGCCTCTCAGAAAATATGACCAGCTGCTAGTTAGCTTT
This sequence comes from Protopterus annectens, assembly GCF_019279795.1. NCBI lineage: Eukaryota > Metazoa > Chordata > Ceratodontiformes > Protopteridae > Protopterus > Protopterus annectens. The sequence continues at coordinate 394,696,980 of NC_056728.1, forward strand.
GCTGCAGGGGCAGAGGGGAAGGCCATTTCAAAGCAAACCATTTCCAAATGGATAGCCCATTGCATTCATTTCTGCTACAAGCACCATGGAAAACCTACCCCACAGGGGACAAGATCACATTCCACCAGGGCTGCATCTACCTCTACGGCATTTCTCAGAGGAGACCTTACCAGTTCATCCTGGAAGCTGCTGCCTGGAGCTCTGGACATACCTTCACCAAGCATTACCACCTGCCTATCTTTTCTAAATCCAGAGGTGGATTTGCCACAGCAGTCTTACAGGGCTTAATTGCTGGCCCTAGTGCTGTCTAACTACCTCCTCCCTTCCTTAGCTTTGGGAATCGACCCAAATGTGATGACTGCAACAGTGAAACACAAAGAACATAGTACATTTGTGTACACTTACCATAAATGTAGATGTTCGAGTGTATTCACTGTTGCAGTGCTGGTTACCCGCCCTCCAGCCCCCTAACTTCTCTTGGCTCTGCCTTTCCTTCTTGTTTGGTATATATATTTTATCATGTGTATTTGCTTTTTGATGGGGGTGTACCATACCATATAATTGCTTCTTATTGTTGGGGCACCTGACAGGCAAGAAAAACTGATGTAATGGCGTCTGCTGCATGTTTTATACCCCTGACATCATGGAAGGAGCGACAGCATCCGACGCAGAAATTTGAAGACTCTGGTATTCAGGCTGGCTGAGGGCTACCTGCAGGCAGATAACCCAAATGTGATGACTGCAACAGTGAATACACTCGAACATCTACATTTATGGTAAGTGTGTACAACTGTACTTTTCTGCTTGCAAATCCTGGTATTTTATGACTTTGTGTTTGTCTGTACATAAGACACTGTAGTCACGGAGTGTGGCAATTTCAATAAGAAATGCTGCTTTTATTTTGTTTTCATGGCTATCTGGTTTTCTTGCATCTGTTTTTTTGAACCGTTGGTAATGGGTGATTCCATGTGATACAGACTTCATCATTTTATATAATGTGTTGTGTCTCCTGTTTCCAATGCTTCTTAGCTACTTCAGTATAGTAATTTTTGCATAATCCTCAGTGCAACAGTCTTATCACATTATTATGCCTTTCAGTATACAGGCCCTCTGCTATTAGTGTATCACACCTAGCAACAAAATGTGCGACCGTTTCCAATTTTCTTTTACAAAACCCACATTTGTCTGTTTCTCCGACATGTTCAATGGACCTTGTAAACCAATGTGTATGTAGTCCACTGTCCTGGGCTGACAATATTGGCCTTTCATCTTTTGGTTTAAATTCACCTCTCCTTAACCATTCCTGTTTCAGATCCTGAATGACATGACATTGTTCCAGTAGGTTTCTGTACTTGCAACTATATTTACACCTTTTATGCATTTCTTGCCTTCTCATGTAATCCTGCACCTTAATTTTTTCTTTTGTTTTTTGGCACATTCAGTTGCTGCATGATCTTTGTGTACTTCTGGTTTGATTTCCATACCCATTTGACACTGATATACTTCTGCTAAACTAAGCAGGGGAGTCCTCTTAAAACTTATTCATTTCATATTTTAAAACTTTCAGTATGTTTGGATCTTGTGAGGTCAGCAAATATGTATGTAGTCCTGTGATTGCAGATCTGTAGATATAATCAATTTCTAGGAGGCCCATACCTCCAGCAGAATGAGGAATATATAATATTGATATACACTGATTTTTTTATAAGTCACTTGATAAGTGTGAAACATTTTTCTTGTTTTCCTGTCAGACTGTTCCAGTGTCTTTTGGGGTCAGTCAGTCACCCCTAAAACTGTAAGTTGTAACAGGAAGAGCAAATTTGTTTATTGCTTGGACATTGTTCCTTGATGTTAGAGCTGTTTTCAGTATTAATTTTAGTCTTCTAAAATATTCCTTACTGAGTTTTGTTCACATTTGTTCATATTATATTGTCAATCCTTAATTAAATTCCCAAATATTTATACACTCACTCCTGCTAAAGTTCCTTTATAGCACGTTCCTGTCCCAGACTGATATATTCTTGGTGCTGCAGCTTTCCTGCTTTAAAGGTTGCTTTTGCACATTTTTCAAGACCAAATGGTGTTCTTGTATCATTTGAGAAAGTTTTTTCCATTTGTGCTTTCAGTTCCCCATTTGATTACACAGTTTTAAATCATACACAAAAAGAAGATAAGTCTTAACACTTTGTTATTTTTGTAACCATGGCCTAATCTGTTAAGTAGACTACTTAATGGGTTAAGGACAATAACAAAATTGCAGCATAGGTTCATAGGTTCATACTAGGCTATCTGCCCTAGGGCATTTATAAGCCTAGCCAGAATGTGTTTGGCTTTCGCCACCCATTTTAAATTTATTTTGCTATGCCCTTTTTCGAGGTTAGTATACTGTGCCTCTGTCTAACAGTGACACAGAAGTGATACCCGGGGTAAACCTACGATCTCCCATCCACTCATCAAGATTCCTCTTGAAGAGAGTCAATGAGGGACTCTGCCTAACCTGGACTGGGATTTTATTCCAGAGTGAAGGGAGCCTCTGGGTTATGAATCTGTCCCTCCAGCATGTCCTATTTATTTCAGTGCTGAGGTTCAAGTCTCGAGCGTAGCTCGATGGGATTTGGATTTTCTGAGGTGCAGCATGTCCATTAATTCCGGGTTGGACATGGCTTTATACATCAGGCACAGATCGACTCTGAACAGGCGGTATGCCACTGAGTAGAGCTGGAGTTTCTTTAACCGGGCAGCATATGGCATCTGTTTGAGCCCTTTGATCCTCTTGGTGAGGTACTTTTGGGGTCTTTCCAGTTGCTGCAGGTGTCTGGTAAGGTACATCCCAAAAGGGGCATTGTACTCAATTATGGGCCTGATGAGGGATGAGTAAAGAGGCACGTTGACCTCCACTGATCTACATGTGAATCCCTTCATGATTAGGTGGGCTATATAAAATGTTTTTCTAACCACTTTGGCCACGTGGTTGTCAAATGAGAGATTGCTATCAACTTGGATCCCCAGGTCCCTAATTACTTCTTCTGTACTTAATGGATTACCACCTATGTGGTAATTTGTGGGCACTTTGTTTTTGCCAAAGGGGATGACTATACACTTTTTGGCATTTAGCTTGAGGCCATGGCTCTGGCACCAGTTGTCTGTTTCTATGAGGCCCTTTTGGAGGATGCTTGTGTCAGCTGGAGAGTCTATTATGGCGCCCAGTTTGCAGTCATCTGCGAACTTGGTCAGCCACAGTCCTTCTGTGTTGGCCTGTACCTCCGAGAAATATATACCGAACAAGAGAGGTCCCAGGGCTGAGCCTTGTGGGACACCACTTGTAACTGGTTTGGAGTCTGACATGGCTCCAGCAATTCTAACCATTTGGGTTCTGTCCTTGAGCCAGTTTGCAATCCATCTAGTGACATAAGGGTTTATATTTAAGCTGGTGAGCTTATCTATAATGCCCGAGTGGGGTATTGTATCTAAGGCTTTTGCGAGGTCCAGGTAGGCTGTGTGGACCACCTTCCCCTCGTCAATGGCCTTGGTGACTGTTTCAAAGAAATCAACCAGGTTTAAGAGGCAGGATCTGCCCTTAACAAAGCCGAACTGGGTAGGATCCAGTGTCTGTAGGTCCCCAATATCTTTATTTATGAGGTCCATGATGATCCTTTCCATAGCTTTGCAGACCAAGCTAGTCAGGCTTATGGGGCAATAGTTTCCAGGATCCGTTGAGGCACCACCTGTATGGAGAGGGACCACTGTTGCTGTACGCCACTCTTTGGGCACATATCCTGTAGTAAGGCTGAGATTGAACAGTAGTTTTATGTTTGGGTTTAGCTCTTCTTGGAGTTCATGTAGGATGCAGCCTGGGACACCGTCTGGTCCCATTGATGCTGTGTTTTTTGCTTTGGAGAGGGCGGCTCTTACCTGAGCATCTGAGATGTCAGGGGGGGCAGCACTCTGCTGGGATAGATATTTGCCCTTTGGTGGGGAGTTTGCGCTGAACCTGTCAGCTAGGATGTTGGCAATGTCTGTGGGTTCAGTGTATTTTTTGTCATTTTGGACTAATTCTGAGCATATCTGGGAATTACCACCCAGTTTCCTAACATAACTAAATAAAGTCTTGTGATTATCCTTGGTGTCCTGTGCAATTTTTCTCTCGAAGCTGGCCTTAGACAATTTTGAGTGCCCGTAGTTTTTTGCTAATACTGATCAGTGATGCCTTCCCTTTTTGGGATTTTGCTGTATCATTTAGTAGCTTCCTCCTTCTATTGTATAGTTTGTTTATGGCTGGGGTCCACCAGACAGGACGTCTGCCTTTGGAGGATTGGTTCTTGGTTTTATTTGGGATCGCATGATCCATGCATTCTTGAAGGTGTTCATAGAATGCATTTATAAAGGATTCTGCAGTCTGGGACGTATTTTCCACAGGCCCGGGGGCTTTGAAGGATTCCACCTCAGTTTTGAGGAGTGTGAAATTTGCTTTAGAGAAGGTTTTCACTGTGGTTTTCTGGGCAGGGGGTGGGGTCGGGATGTGAATATCCAGTGAGATTAGTTTATGGTCTGATCTTACCAGTGAGGGATACACTTCTGGTCTGGAGCATAGAGTCCCCATGTTGGTGATGATCAGGTCCAGTATGTTTTCCCCTCTTGTGGGAGTGGTAACAAGCTGTTCCATAGCATTGGAGTTTATAAATTCTAGGAACCTTTGGGCTAGGGTGTTGGAGCTAGAGTAATGCTCCCAGTCTATGTTTGGGTAGTTGAAGTCTCCCAATATAATGGTGTTTGGAGAGACCTTCATATTTTCCAGTGTTCTCTGGAAGGCTGAGTGGGGTTCCTGGGTTTGGGAGGGTGGTCTGTAGCAGGCTATAAACTGGAAGGCAGTTTTACCCACTGTTAGTTGCACATGGATAGTCTCTGATGCTTCGTGCTTTGCCACCAACCTGGAGGTGTGGGTATCTTTGAATATCGATACTCCCCCTCCTTTTGTGGTTCAGTCCAAGTTTTGGGGCCGAAAAGCATGGTATGAGGTATAACCTGGTAGTGCTGGGGTGCTCTCGGGAGCCCTGAACCAGGTTTCTGTTACTGCACAGATATCGATTTTCTCCATGCTAAGGAGAGTTTTGAGTGCGTGCATCTTGAGGTTTAGACTTCTGGCGTTGAGTAGCATTACTCTTAGTTTCTTATCCCTTGTGATACCTATGGAGGTGGGTTTGTCTTTTGAGCCTTGCCTAAAAAAGGCACTATGGGGGTAGCAAGAGCCTTTGCCAATATCCAAAAGCCCAGGGGTGACAGGTGGAAGCCGTCCCTAGCGAAGTATCGTGGCTTGTCGAGCATATCATCCTAAGCTGACAGGCATTGGATCCCCTTTGAATGACACCAGTACTTAAGCCAATTGTTGAAATTGATCATCTTGTCTTCATATTGTGGCATCATTCTTGGTGAGGGTAAGATGCTACTCAAGGTCAGGGTCATACCGGCATGGGCTACATGCTCAGAGAGCTCCTTTATGTCTCTTTTCATGTAGTCCAGGGAGGTACGTCTCAGGTCATTCACACCAGCATGGACAATGACTGAGTCATATTTGTACTTGCCTTGGAGTGACCTGAGTGCTTGTGTTATGTGGCGGATCCTAGCGCCCGACAGGCTGCTCACAGTGACCTTCTTGTTCAGCCTGGTGAGCAGGACGTCGGTGTGCCTGACGATAGTCACCTATTACAAGTGTATCAGGTGTGTTGTTTAGTCTTAAGGGCTGTGACTGTTTGGCACACTGGGTTTGTGATATATGTGTTGCACGTGTTT